>NC_092020.1:612500-792500 GCF_042242105.1 Pempheris klunzingeri
TGCTTTGTGGTGTTTCTCAGTATCAATATGCTGTATGCTTTCTGTAAAAACAAATGTAGATACGAGCAGTCCTACATCAGGAAAGCAAACCAAGAAAACCCTGTAAAACGCTACAAAACATTGCCAAGAAAAAAGAGCCACTAGGACAGTGGGTTACAAACCTTCACTCTATATGTTTAATATTTTCAACCAATAACACACCTGATTAATCTGGTCACCAAAACAAATCTAACCCTGTATCAGTGGAATAAGATAATAAGATTTAATTGGCCTTGTGTATCAGCTCTACCTTCAAGGACATGAGAACAACTTTAAAAACATGCTTTTCTGGGACTTATTCGAGCTTGGGGAAGAATGCTACTGGGCAAAGATACAACTGTTGGATATGGGTGGTTACAATAATTCAGGTGAAGTTTGGGGTTTGAAAATAGAAAATTTTATGGAGATTTTTTTCCATAATATCAGTATTTCAAACACACTAATCAGAAATACAGCTCATTGTTACTCAGAAACTGCATTTTGTGCCTCTGTTTGAAAGGATCTAGACTATATTTGCTGCTATAATAAGCATGTGGGTCTGGGATACAGTGGCCAACAGTGCTAATGAGTCAAAGTCAACTGTGACGGCCCTCGTGGATCTTTTTAAGTCTTCCGCTTGAAGACCTTTATAAAAACTGCAGACAGAGTCTAATAGTAGCCTTGAAACTGAACCAAGCAGCAGAGCATTATTACGCCTCACAGTCCCAGAGTGACTTTGGACTTTGCATCCTTCTGCCTCCACCAAGGGGCCTTAACTGTTCACCTTTGGCCCTTGACTCTTTAATGATAGAGGTCAGACGGTACTTTGATTTGTTCTGAAGCCTCTTCAGTCTTAATAGTCTAACGCTGATTGTCCTCATCCATTAGCTCCTTTAGTGACTGAACTGATTTGTCAGCATCTGTGTCACCATTCTCGTCAGAGGCAGGTAGGCGTGAGTAACACTATTTATGTGGATAAACCGGTCTTACAGAGACCAAGATGGAAATGGCCACTGGAAGACAGAGACTAACAGAGTTGTAAAGCTGGTTGACAGCTTTAAGCTCCCCAGTTGTGCCAGGAATGCCATTACTTCATCAACATGCACCAGACACACACACACACACACACACACCTATAGACTGCTAGACAGTCAAAGGTGCTGATAAAGATTTTGTGTCTCCAGACAGTGCCATTCTGTTAATCATGATAGAACAAAGCAGGCGGATCCCCTGATGGCAACGATAACAGCCTGACAGAATCACAAGACAAAATACACACACACACACACGTTACAAGTGCCCTGAACAATGACACTCCCCCAGCTGTCTAGACAGAATGCAGGGCTGCCGTTGGCTAGCTGCTGGAGATCTCAGGGGGGATTAGAGCAAACACGACTACACTCACCTGTTCTTAGCTGCTTTCTCAATGAGTTTTCTCAGGCAGTGTTGATGCAATGTGCCAGGCGGAGAGAGCTGGATGTATAATGAGGGATAGAAACAAGGTACACAGAGAGTACAACTGTGGATGACTTCTTGGTCACATTGAAAGAAAAGAGCGGTGTAAGTGATATGGTTGTAAAATATTCTACATTACATGACGTTCAATTTTAGTTTGCATTTGCCAGTTGCCAGACCTGCTGGGTCAGTTTGTGTTTAGTGTGAATAATCCTTTTACAAGAATGATGAATTAGTCCGAAAGACTTCCCTTGTAATTAATCACTTCTTGTGAGTTTGTTGACAGAGTCAGGAGGGTGAAGTTAGTAGTGAGTGATGTAGCCTTGGGCTTCTAGCCTCAAGCAGAGCGACAGAGGTTTGGAGTCAGACTGACTCAAGTGACATCACTTGAGGCAATTTATCAGATTTTGGGCACAAGAGGTGTTATAGAATATTTTTTTTCAGAGATACAGTTGTGCTCTCCAAGTCTTGTAAGCAGACGTTGGCCTGCAAAATCAGTGGAATTCCCCTTTAAAGTAACTGACTCTGGAGATTAAGGGAAATTCAGTGTGTCTTTTTCCTGCAACTGTCACTTCTGACCAAAATGTTTGCTGCTCAGCAACACTTACACAGTCTGGCTTAGGCTGATATGAGCGCTTCAAGATGTACCAGTGTAGTTTCCCTTTTTCTCCGTTTTAGTGGCACAGTGAGAACACGGCTGAGTGTGTCATACACAGACACTGATGACTGCACATCATAAGATGAGCACATCTGTAGAGGAGTTACCTGACTGACATCTGCTCACACGCCACAGACTGTGAGGTCTGTGACAGAGACGCAGCATCGTGATGAAATGATGAATCAGAGCCAGAGAAATGCAGGAGGGAGGAGAGCTGAGGAGGAGACGACTGTGAGAAAGAAAGCAGAGCGAAGATTGTCACAATCGACAGAGGAAATCATTGACAGTGTTGGCACGTAGAATAACACTCTCAGTCTCTCCCATACATATATGAATACAAACACGCTGGCAGAGGTGTGTGTGTGTGTGTGTGTGTGTGTTTGTATGCATGAGATGACTCACAGATAAACTCCTGGATTTAGTCACACGAGCTGAGCAGACTCCGTCTCTCTCTCGGTCCAATCACAGAGGAATTTCCTTTCAGTCACCATAATGCTTTCCTACTGTATTTGTGTCCTTATAGAGGCTTTTTGGATTTTTTACTTTTCTCTGTGTATCAGGCTCTGTCTTCTCCATGGCTGCATGTTGTAATCTATTCTAGAGGAGGTCACTGAAAGGACACCCCAGGCTAGCCCCTTATGGAACCTAATCTAGACACTGACAATCACTTTTATTGTTGGAAAACAATTCAAATGTTGTATTTAGGAATTCTAGCCCAGGATTTTAGATTATGGTAGCAATATTTTTCAGCTGACGTTCCGTGGTAATCTCTAACCCTGCAAAATAGACTATTCAAAAGCTATTTAGATTGATACAGCTCAATGAGATGTCCTGGGTGTCATGCTAGGTTACACACTTTCCCCCTCTCACAGGCTGTTGGCACTGTTCAACAGAGCATGGTGCAATCGTGGAGTCATGATTACAGCCATGGGAAGCAGACAAAAAGATATCGGCCTTCTTTAACGACAACATACATTGTGAGAGATGTGGCGGTGGGTGTCTGTGGTGTACGTTGGTTGGAAGGAAGGCTGTAAAAATGCCCCACAGAAAGTCCCCCCATCCCCCAGCCTTTTGTCTGCCCCACTGCGTACGTTGGTGTCTAGGTGTGTATAAGTGCTCATGTGTAAGAGAGCAGGGAGAACAAAGGGAGCTGAACCTCTCACATGGGAAACTTGAGACATGAGCTGCGCTTCTGCATGCTAGTGTGTGCTTGACCTTTCACCCCAGGGACCCGTGACACTCGGGCTGTTTATCAAGGTGGCTGAAGGGGGGAAGGGAACCTGAAGGTCACCAGAGGATGAAACAGTTGCTGTAAACCTGGACCATTCCTAGGTTTCCTTCACTGACTTAGGATGATAGCTGATGTTGCCTTATAAAGCCAAACTGCCATTTCTAACATAGACTTTTACTGCTCTGAAACTGTATTATATTTGGTTTGCTACAGTTTATTAGTTAGGTACAGGTAGCTTAGCTTTATCTGACAGCGTAACGGTGGGGAAAAGGGTTCTTTTTCCTCCCTCTCTTCTTCTTTTCCACCATATTTCTGTTAGAACAAGTGGGTGTATTTATGTGTATATGTCTCCTGAGCTCAGGCTGTTGTCTTAGCTACAGACAACAGAAAGCAAATGTCGTATTTACATCTGAAATAACTTCCTGCATGTTGCTCAAGGTCTGACTGTCAGCAAGAGGTTTTTGCTGCCTTTCTCGTGACTCCTGCAGGCAGAGAGGCTTTGTGTCACTGAGCTTGCCTGAAGGCACCTAGAGACTGCAGTAGTCCTCAGTGATGATGAGGGATTCAGTTAGATGTAGTTACCAGGTTCAGTCAGTGAGAACAGGAGTCTATTTTTATGTCAAATTAATGTCAAATCCAGACATAAGAAACCAAATTAGCAGTTGCAAAACTTTTAACTATTTGCTCAAAATTTCATTTGATTCAACCAACATTTAGTCTTTTCTCTAATAAAGGAGGAGTGTCTATGGTTTATCACATGTAGGCTAGATGACATTAAGGTGATGATGACTGATGATGACAATTGCACCCTGAGGATCACAGTGCTCTCTGTTTCCGTAGTATATCTACTCTAGCGTACAGTACAGTAAGTGTCTCTTTCCACTACAGCTGCGGTGTTGGTCCATTGAGGGAAGGAGCATGTTGAATTTTTAAAATGCGTAACCCAAAGCATTCTTGAAGAGAAAGACGTACAGGGCAGAGAAGGCAACGTGATCGCTTTCAGGCAGCAACAGTCTCCACGGCGACTGAGTGACCCACATTTTAGTTCTCTCCTCTGTCTTGTCGATGTGGGAGACGGGGGCAGCTGTTGGGGGGTATTCCGTATCCCCAGAGGATGGCAGCGGGTCATCAGTTGGAGCATGTTGCTGTGTAGAGTGAGAGTAAATAGGACATGATATACTAGGATGAACAAAGGACAATAGCAGATGTTTTTCCATGAGAGTGTGAACAATAGAATGATGCCTTTGTTAGTTAACTTGTCTACTGTGTCATGTACTTCCAAGTGTCCAGCCCACGAGCACTTACTGAGCTGACAAAGACGAGAAAGGTCCCACAGCTCAACAACTCATCACAACTGAAGGACATTTTACTGCTCTCCAATCACTATATAATTACTGAATCAAACTACCACTGATAGTGTACTTGGAGTATCTGTGTCATGAAACTTAACCTCTTCCCTGCTGACAGTATCTTTTTTGTTCTGTTTGTATTTTAGACAGGAATGCCCCAGACTGTGTGCTCAGGCACCATGTTCACCACTCCCAGTGGCTTCAGCCCCCATTTGGCCTGTGCTGAGCCTGGGGAGGAGGAGGATGCCCCACAGGAGGGCCCGGGGCCCGGGGCTTGCCTGGCCGACGGGCCCCCGATCACCTCCGCCTCCCTGGACACCCTGATCCAGAACCTGATCCCCACTGCAGATTACTACCCTGAGGTAAACTTTAATATGCCACAGTCGCCACACTGTTCATTATGAAGTCCATCAGAAAGTCCATTTAGTTTTATAGTGGTTTTGACAGCACTGCCAAAGAGATCATTAGCCCCATGTTTAAAGTGCTTCTCTGCTTCCTTTAATTACAGAAAGCCGCAGTGTTTTTTACTGATGCAGTGGCAGTGTCTTAGCAAATGTCTCCTTCTGTCCTTTGACAGAAAGCCTATGTGTTTACCTTCTTGCTGAGCGCTCGTCTGTTCATCCCTCCTCCGGAGCTGCTGGCCAGGGTGTGTGAGCTGTGCATCAAACAGCAGCAGCTGGACCAGAGCCCACTCGATACGGTCAGCACTGCACCACACACAAATACATAACTCCTGTATCAACATTCACGGGCTAACGAACAGAAACACAGCCACAGCAGAAGCACTCAGACATACTCGTGTTCTGCACGTAAGCAACCACTGATTGCCAGACTGCTGACTTTGTGAATGTCTTTTCTTTTGCCGAGGAAGCCACAAATGTAGACCACACTAAACCTGTTTAACTTCTTCAACACCAGGCTAAAGTGCGCAAGTTTGGTCCCAAGATCCTGCAGCTGCTGACAGAGTGGACAGAGACGTTCCCGTCTGACTTCAGGGACGAGAAGATGGTCGGACACCTCAAAGACATCATCCACAGGATAGCTCCGTGTGATGAGGTACACTACTGACATGGAACTGCAGTCCAGGCATCTTCACCAAAGCTTCGGAAGGATGCTAGATCCTCTGTGAAAAGCATAAAATAACACAAAAACGTCTGCTACTCGTGAAATTTCGACAGGATAATAATTTGTAATGGGCTGTAAGACTCCTGATTTTGGTCCATAGTGTAGTTATTGGCAGTATAGCCTTTGGAAGCCATAGCTGCAGAGGGAAATTCTCTGATGAGGAACGAAATTCAATTATCATCACTAACGGGGTGATGGAAGGAGTCAGAGTGTCGGTGTAGGGTGAGTAGCCACAGCTCCGTGTTACACAATCTTACATTACAGGAGAGGAGAGGAGAGGAGAGGAGAGGAGAGAGGAAGGGAGGATGTTGGAGGAGTGGCTCTATCTGCAGCCTCGAGGGAACATAGAGATGGATGGAGGAAAAGGGGGGAGGGGGATACAGGGGCACAGAGAGCAGAGGAGAAGGTAGAGGAGGAGGATGGGGAGGGTGATGGAGTCAGGGTGGAGGACCAGGAAAAATGGAGGGAAGTGAAGAGAGGACAGAAGGAGGGGAAGGGCAGGTGGTGATGAATGTGCTGCTATTTACAGCTTGCTGGCTACAGTTTGGGTGTGTGTGCATACATGTGGCTCTGGGTCATTGGTGAGACAGACTGACCTAAAGGCTTCTGTGACAAGTCCTGTGGAGGGAGGGGCATAGAAACAAATATTCCTGGACATAACACAGAGCGCGTCACATTTTAATTCCACTGAATAATGACAGTGGACTCTTCGCTCTTGGGATCAGTAAGTCCTTTCACACACCATTAGATAATGTCAAAACCATTGTTGTAGTGCTAAAGAATAAAGATGTTGTTTTTAAATCTTAATGTTTAGAAGAAGAATGGTTATCACCAAACAGCAACCAGCCACCCAGTGGAGTAAAAAGTGCATTTCCCTCTTAAATGAAGTGGAGAAAAATTACAAAGCCACATGAAATAGAAGTAGTCGACTAAAGTATCTCAGATACTTTACTTAATTAGTGCTCAACTATACGTACTTTGTTGCTTTCCACCACTGCAAGTCAGATTGTTATTATGCAGTGGACGTGCAGGGCTGTGGTTCAGGTTGTGGAAGAGTGCTCAGCAGTGCAAAGAATGCTGGAATAAATGCTGTATGGATACCAGGTTGCTCTATTTACAGAAGTGGGTTAATGTACATGTACAGTATATACAGTCTGCTCAGACTTGCATGTGACCTTGAAAGGATGTTATGCACACGTTTTTGCACAGTTACATTGTAATAATGATAATAATGATAATAATATGTATGTGCACTGTGATGATTTAGTATTGCAGATATTGTTTTGCCAGTTTAAGAGCTTACACTGACATAAAGGATAACTTCATAGGGAATATATCATCTTTTTTTTTTTGCTTAGTTATTCATAAATATTAGTTTGCAATATTTGTTCTGGTAGAAGACTGCTGCACATCCCTGTCATTAACTATTTGTTAATGGCTAAGAAATATTAATAACTGTGCTCTTAATGACTTATTGTAAATTAAATACTTAATAAGTTCTACAATAAAAAGCTAGAGATAAGGAGAGAGTGCTTACATATAGGCTCACAACCTGGAAACCAGGAGGTTGTCTTGATTTATGCCTATTGCTCATTTATGAAGCATTGATAAATTATTCATTAAAGTCATTATCGACAGCTCTCCTCTCCTCTCCTCTCCCCTCCTCTCCTCTCCTCTCCTCTCCTCTCCTCTCCTCTCCTCTCCTCTCCTCTCCACAGGCGTACTGGAAAACCCTGAACCAGGTGCTGCAGAAGCTTAGCCAGAGGCTGGCCCTGATGAGCCAGGGTGAGGAGAGCATCGTCAAGGTCTCCCTCAATGCCTCCTCCATCTCTGACAAGCTGGTGGCCTTCAAAACCAAGCCTCCACCCATCCAGAAGGACATGCTCTCCATCTGCAACGACCCATACACACTGGCACAGCAGCTCACCCACGTGGAGCTGGTGAGGAGTGGGGGAAGGGAAGTACGGGTTAGACAGAGGTCAGGGTAAAAGATGATAACAAGGATGGACGAGGAGAAGTGGAGAGGATGTTAGGTGCAGGGAAAGAAGGATGGAAAAGCATGGGTGGAGACATAGTCCAAGTCAAGTGAAGGGCACAACCATGGAATATAAGACATCAAACGAGGAGATGGAATGGATAGAGAGAGATAAGAGGTTGGCAGAAAATGACTGAAAGAACAAAGGAAAGACAGTGGGAGGTATAATAGCAAACTAAAATTGGCAGAATCGCTTAACATCGGGATCATGTAGCGTCTTGAAGCTCACTGTAACATAACCTTGATTATTACTTATCAGCTATTCCAGTACTATATACTGTAGTCTTAGTGCCATGAAACATACATGAACAAAGGATCTCTGCAGTGTCCCTCACATTGCATGTACGGCGCCTTCAGTCTATTCATGTGTGTCTTGATGTGGGCATGTGTATCTGGGGGTGGTTGTGTGTGTGTGTGTGTGTGTGTGTGTGTGTGTGTGCCAGAGTAAGCTTGTACCCTTGTCTAAGCAGTGACATCACCCCAGAAGTCAGTGATGTGCCTGGGGCTTCAAACAAAGGGGATAAAACCACTGTGGATATATGTGACCTGACAGCTTCACACTCTGGCACGCACACACACACACACACACACACCATCTCACACACACACACACACACCCATATACAAGAAGAGGGAAAGAGAGAGACAGGCAGGCATGTACAGTGTACACATACAGGACTGGGTTTAGCAACATGCCAGTTGTGAGTAAAAAGAATTAGATACGATTGTGCTTCCTGTCACTTTGTGTGTGTGTGTGTGTGTGTGTGCGTGTGCGTGTGTGTGTGTGTGTGTGTGTGTGTGCAGCACTGTTTAGTTTTGGATTGTATCACGAGTTGAGATGGGTCTAATGAGTCATTTTCATTTGCACATGTATGTGACTGTGCAGTTGTCTTTTAATAGATGTGAATATCGTCTCAAGTGTCACTTTGAGGAAATATGATTCCAGTGAGTCACGTCAATGAGTCACTACTTCCCCATATTGATCGCCTTCCATTACTGAAATGAAAGAATTATTAATGGGACTACCCCCTATTGGTGTGTTTGTATGTGTGTTCATGGGTGTTTCTGTGTGCGTGTGTTTTCCAGGAACATTTGAGTCATATTGGACCTGAGGAGTTTGTCCAAGCCTTTGTGCAGAAAGACCCACTAGAAGTAACCCAGGTAAGCTTTTATTTTTTAGATTTTGTTTATAAATAACCTTTTTTTTCTCAAGAGTAATTAGAATTATATTCTAAACTGTGTTTTGTGGATCATTTTATTTCATATTGATGGGGGCCCATAGTCTGCCCTCTGGTTAAACCACAGCATTTTTTCCACATTTTCAGTTTTGTTTAGCTGCGGAATCCTGATGGAGACAGAATATGAGAAGCATATCTGACATAAAAAAAAGTGTATACCTTGTTTTCTGGGGTCCACTGTCTGATCAGGATGTGTCATACAAAGGTCACATACAGCACAGCATTGTAATATCACAAGCTGTGGCAACCGCCGAAAAGTCCCTCATCAGCCCTCTGCTGAACTGTTTAATGCCTTCACTTTCTTTTCCTCCACTGTCACTGGTTCATTTTTCTTCGTATTCAGTTACTGTCTCTTTTACTCATGTCCCCTCCGTCTGTCCTTCCTTCCTTCCATACATCCGCTCCCAGCTCGCTGTCTTCGTTGTTTACACTCACATGGGGGGTCAGCCAGTAGGAAAGAAACTAATTAGGGTCAGATGAAATCCCAAAGGTAGCCCGTCCTGTACTGACTAATGATTGCTTGTGCCTCCTGTGCATGTGTGCTTGTCATCAGCAGCCATGCTTCAGTGACCAGAAGAAGAAAACGTCCAACCTGGAGGCGTATGTCAGGTGGTTCAACAGACTGTGTTACCTGGTAGCGACTGAGATCTGCATGGTGAGTGGCAAATGTCGGTGCACCAGTTGTTCATTATTTCTTTACTTTACAAGCAAACTACCAGCCACACAAATTATACTTATTATGTCAAAAATTAAGTATCCAAAACATTAGTAACACTTTAGGCTACCCTGCTCGCAAAATAGGATTATCACTGATGAAAAGCACTTCTTTAATAATGAAGTTAACATGAAAATGAGTAGTCGGAGACATTATAAAGATGATCCATGTTTTTGTTCATAATTTATATTTTGTTGTGCCTCTTGAGTTAAGATTTATTTCTGAATTGTAAGCACTACAGCATGTACTTTTATTCTATTGATTTTACATTTATTTATTCTATTTCCAGGCCTTCTGTACTTTTCTGTATATCAGATGATGGTTCCTGTAAAAACTAATCATCATTGAAGTAGTATTTCATTCTTCTAAACAAATAGAGGGCAGCAGAGAAAGGCAGTTTAGTTGTTACAGAGCAGCACTGCCCCCTAATGGTTGTTTTGTGTTAATACCCTATCACTTCCAAGGGTGGTGCCTGTGCAGAGAGATAACATTCACTATGAAAAATGGATTAAATGTATCACAAAAAAGTCTCGTGTGTCTTTTGCAGCCGGCAAAGAAGAAGCAGAGGGCCCAGGTGATAGAGTTCTTCATCGATGTCGCCAGGGAGTGTTTCAACATCGGAAACTTCAACTCCCTCATGGCCATCATCTGTGAGTCTCACTCTGTGATTCCTGAGAGTGTTATCACTGAGAATTCTCCTGCATTACCTGGTATTAACAGGTGAAATGTGTGTCCTCCTGTAGCTGGCATGAACATGAGTCCTGTGTCACGGCTGAAGAAGACTTGGGGCAAAGCCAAGACTGCCAAGTTCTTCATTCTCGAGGTAAACGCAATCCAGCTAATCACTGAGGCACAAGTCAGGTAATAACGTGATGTAACAGCGTACTGCTTGTCGCCATTTGCTTTGACAGCATCAGATGGATCCTACAGGAAACTTTTACAACTACAGGACAGCCCTGAGGGGGGCCGCCCATCGCTCTCAGACTGCCAACAGCAACAGAGAACGGGTAGGCCCTTCGCACCTCATTGCTTGACTCACTGCGCTCTAAACGCATGGTGGCATCGATCCGATTTATTATTTTCATCCTCACCTCAATGTTTTCTTTCCTCAGATTGTGATTCCCTTCTTCAGTCTGCTGATCAAAGACATCTACTTCCTGAATGAAGGATGTGCCAATCGGCTGCCCAATGGCCACGTCAACTTTGAGGTGAGCCAATCCCCTTTCACCTCATCCTGTCTCATTTAACCATCCTAAGAAAAAACATTTATTCAGTGGAATGTTGTGTCTTAGAAATTTGTGGAGTTGGCGCGGCAGGTCGGGGAGTTTATGACATGGAAACAGGTGGAGTGTCCATTTGAAGAGGATCGGGCCATCCTACACTACCTCCACACTGCTCCCATCTTCAGCGAGGACGGTCAGAACCTGATTTTTGCTTTATAAACTTTTGGATATGTTTGCATTAGTTTTCTCTTCATTTCCAACTCTTCATTTTCTCATTCTTCCTCAGGACTCTACCTCGCCTCCTATGAGAGTGAGAGCCCAGAGAACCAGGTAGAGAAGGACAGATGGAAAGCACTCAGGTTAGAAACAAACGAGCCAAATGAAAGTTGATTTTAAGTGTAAAGTGACCCAACATCCTCCATCAACCTTCCACCCCTTTTCTCCCATCAGGTCTAACGTTCTGGGAAAGACATGAGGCACTGACGGCAGCTAACCCTCCCACCAGCGAGGGAGCGTGTGTTCTCATTGCACTACATTGAACTGTGAAGGAACCTAGCTGGTACTTAGGTGTTTTTCTATAAAGAAACGATGACAAAAAAAGAAACGCGATGAACAGGTTTCATCAAGAAGAGTGTAAAAAAAACAAAAAACAAAACACGTCACATAAAAGTGAATTAAAAAATGTTAAGCTATGGAAACTGGAGCGAAACGCCTTTGCTGCATATGAACTATCAGTGATGAGGTACAGTATGCTGGAGAGGGACACAGCCTCTCCTCCCCCCTCCCCTCCATGTGTGTTTACTCTGTGAAGATATGTTTACTACTATAGAGAGTACAGTTACAGGGAAAACCACTTTATAAAATGAAATTCCTACTGATGCTATCGTTGGTTTTGTATTTGCTCCTCTCTCTCTCTTTCTCGTCCCTCTAGGTATTTCATTTGACTTTTCTCCTTTACTCGTAATGTACTGTAATGAACCTTGCAATGATGTGAAGGGCGCTGGCTAGCCCATTTCAGCTGTCAAATTTTATAGGTCCACTGAAGGAATGGCAACTGTGTGCAACTGCGAAGACAGAAGACAGGACATGCCTTGAGCATTTTACCAGTTCATCTCACGTGTACTTTTGCGTTTGTGATCCATTCCTTCATGCATCTCTTCAGACTGTCACTGTCTTGTTTTGCATGAGAATGACTGGAGAAGCCTGTTTATTGGTCATCTCTTCTTGAATTTTAATTTATTGTATTTTATGTTGGGGAAAGAGTCGGTGGGGAATATGAACTGTTAAAAAAAAAAGTGTTTACTCCTTTTAAATGTATTGTGCCATTAATGCAAAATAACTACAGTATAGCTTCACAGCCACAAGAGGAGCCAGGCCAGGTGTAGATTGTGTACAGGTGACATTTACCCCTCATCTTTCTGCTCTTCAGGAAGTTTTCTCTGACTGACGTTCAGTTGTCTGATATATTTATGGAGATTTCTGTGCTGACAGATGTATAGTTTTTATTGTAACTTTCCTTTACTGAATATGAAGTCCAACGGCATGCTACGACAGGTGTTTTTAAAGGGGCATTAAGCGTATCCACCTTGTAAAGATGACTACTGCGACACAAACTTTGTAGTGATGGTGCGGTGTTGCGTTCTGTGGAAGGACAATGATGAAGTGGAGACTTTTGTCTTTCTTTAACGAGGGAAACTTGTGCCATATGAATCACTGGTTGTCATGACAATTCAGGTTCCTCTGACTTGAAACGTGCTGTTTATCGTTTTGTGGGGTCGTCACTTTGTTTTTGGCAGTTTTGTTGTGATTCGGGAGCCATTGTTGAGGGTGGGTGGCCGGAGAAGAGGAGGGTTATGGGGAAGGGAGCGGGAACTGTGTAATTATAAGCTTTTTAAAAAACATGTCTTATTGAGTTTGCTCTAATTGATTGATGTCAGTGTTTTCTCTTAAGAAGCACCTTTCCCTCCCAATAACAGACTGACTTTCATTCTCCCTCCTCGTTTGTCATCAATAAACTTGCTTTCCCTGTAACACATTCCCCTGATAAGTTAAGACTATAGAGAGCCAGAGATGTGAAGTCAAACCTGCCATTCAAGGTGGAGACATGTTTTAATAAAACACCGCCTGTGTTGAACATGTGTTTTTAATGACAGTTGCCTACATTACATTACATCAGTTCTGCTCTTTTTAAAGGTGTCATTGCACTGCCAAGTCCATCTTTGAATTTTTGCTTACACACTTACACTACAATGCTGTGTGCAGTTCAAGGAGTGGTTTTCATTCAGTGTTTTTCATGGTTAGTGAGGCCAAGCAGACACTTTAGGCTCCAACATCACTGCAAAATTTGTAACTGGTTCCTAAAAAGCTTTTAATAAAAGTGAACCATGCTTAGTCGATTGTCTGCTGTTGATTTTGTTCATGACACGCTCGATCAAAGCATTGCATTGACTATGGATTCACACAGTCTTGTCAAAATAACGATTTGGCCCTGACATTTCATCGATGTGTTAGCACAATATCTTATTTACATGAAAAGAGTTTCAAATGTCTGATCAGCTACAAAACGCCCTGAATGCTGTGAGTATCAAGGTGAACGGTTGAGTATCCACTCAACAAGATTTCATCTGCAATCATCCAGGTGTAACTCAAAGCTGAGTCATAAAACAAGATGTTTAGTTAACTGATTTACTGATTAGTGTGTTAAATATTCCTTAAGGGGCTGCAACCAACAATTTCCTTTCCTTTCAATTATTTTGTATGTTGATGAATCAAATATTTCGTCACAAAATAGTGGAAACTGTCACAAATTCCCAGAGTCAAGTGCAACTTCTTCATATAACTTGTTTTGTCTAACCAGCAGTCCAAAACCCAAAGATGTGACGTTTAAAAAGTAAGAACAGACAAAAGTCATAAATGTGCACATTTTAAAGGCTGCAAACAATAACAATATTTGGCATTTGTCTTTAGAAATGCTGATTAAGATTATGCCAAACTTTTAGGACTCCTTGATGCATGAAACGTTTGCAATTAATTTTTGCAAATAATGTCATGTTAACTTTGACATACCAGCAATCTTAGAAAGGTAGTCAACAATGAAACAATGAATTTTATTCATGAGGAAAACATGTCGGGCACATCCCACATGAAATGGTGAATTTTACATACTGCAAGGCAGTGCATGAGGAGGAGTTTCTTTTAGTCTCTCAGTTCCTCTCCACTCGTGCCAAAGGTTATCTGGGCCAGTTTGGTGTAGGTCTCGTAGTGCCTGGAGCTCAGGTAGGTGCCGAAGAAGACCTGAAGCACCATTACCGCCCGCATCCTCCTCAGGATGGGTCTGGAAAGGTCCATCCAGTACCGGAGCAGATTGCCCTTCTCTGGCATCGGTGCTGTGTTGTACCTGGTTGCAAGGCCAATATTCACAGGTAAGGCCAGGAGGATGGGGTACACCCCGCCGCCCACCAGACCAACGAGCGCCCCCCTCATCAGAGCACAGGTGGGACAGTTGAGGTCCCCGGACAGGAGGGGGTTGGACACTGCAGCGTTGTACAGAGCAAATGTTGTCATGAAGGGCAGCACGGCCATCGGCAGGCTGGAGGTGAGATGCGCCTGTGTCACGTTCAGAGCTCTGCGGTACAAGCTGTTGGATATTAATCCCGCAAGGCCACCGTTTCCCCCCAGATACAATGGTCCATACATGAACACTTTCTGATCGATGTCAGGCAGTCTCTCGAAATTGCTCGCCAGCATTTCAGCGATCGCTGCTCTTGTCAGCGCATTTCCGGGTTCGATCTTCCTTTGCGTGTTTTCAGACATCTTCAGAATTAATATTTACACGAAACCGACGATTTCCACCTTTTTGCAGCAAGAGGTCCTTGTTTGCAATGTGGATATCTTAACTATCACATTTGGGTAAGGTGGTCATCCGAATGACGGCAGGGCGCAGACATGTTTTACCCACAATGCAAAGCGGACCGATGTGGATTGTGTTTTTGCCCCTAGTGCAGCCTCTGTTGAAGATTAGTTTAGATTAGAGAGTTAAAAATATCACATAGATTCTGTCCTAGTGCAGATACCTCTCATCGACATGGATGAGATATTAATACTAGATATCAATATATAGCAGAAAACACAGAGAACAATATGAAAGGAAAACATCAAATGACGCATCTGACACCATCCAGTAATGTGCAGTTTCTTATGTCACAGATTCAGATGGTTTTTCCAGCGTAATGTATGATGCCTTTCTTAATTTTCCCATCTTATTGATATTCTACTTCCCCAGTGTTATTTTCTGTCGGCCAATCAGAGTGCCTCTTTTAGCTAATTTTAGCTAATCAGAAAGCCCCTTACTTCCGGCCAATCAGAAAGGTTTTAACTTTCAGCCAATCAGACTGCTTCTTTCTTTCAACCAATGAGAGTGCTTCTTCCTTCCAGCCAATTGGAGCAGTTCTTTCCTTCCCATTTTCGTTCTTTATTTAATCCCACAACGATCATTTCTGGTTTGTTCCTCTGCCATGTCCTAAAATAGATGCTGGAGGTTCAAGCAATGGATCAAATTAATCATTTCCGTGTATCTTACGCTTAATGTGTCAAGCAGAGTGGATTTACGTTTGCCTGACATGATGTCTTAAAGTCTTAGTAAAGTAATTTCACTCAGGTGGTTTTCTATTGGCGTCGTTTTGTACCTCTGTTTTGTGTCTATGGGGCGTGTTCCCCCAGGAAGGGGCGGGGAGCTGTAGCTCAAGTTCCCGGATGTGTCGACCGGCTCTATTGTGTGTTGCGTCATGGAATTTGTGTAAGAACGTTCTGTGGGATTCTAGGGAAGTCCGCCATCTTTGAAGACGACAAGTTAGACGCATTTTTAAGCTTCTTTGTTCACATTTTTTACATAACTGATAAACCAACGCTTTAAATCCTCGTCATTGTGAAAGAAGGTAAGACGAATGATCGGACTGTAGCCAGTCACCACTTTAGAGTGTTATTAACCGTTCAATGTATGGTCCTAATGTTAGCTAATGTTAGCCAGTTAGCTTCATCGAAGTTCGACGTCTCGCCAACATGGCAGATGCTTATCTGGCTAATTAGCTGTGCTAGCTACTAGAAATTACGTCCTCGGATATTGTGCGTTGAAAAAATTGGGGTGCACCGTTTTATAATTGTTGCAGTCACGACTTGTCTCCACAGTCGGTAGTCATGCGGCAACGTCAATGGCCGTAATGTGTTGAACTAAGCTGAGGCTGACTGGCGGTAGTGTTGTGAGGATGGCTACTAGCCTGCTCGGTGCTCCACGGGCCTGGAGGTCAAGCTAGCATTCGGCAACTTTCCGCTTCATCTGATCACCTACAGCCACTTCACTGGTTATTAATACAGACCCAACACGTTTGGATGAGTGAAATACCAGTGTTGAACCCAACAGAGGATAAACACGGTGTTAACGATGCTTTCTGAGTACCAATGTTTTGTGGAAACGTCGTTGTTACGTTAATGTGCAAGGTCCCTGCGTTTGATGCTCTCTCAGAATTAATTAATCTGTAGTTAAATAGCGATAGGTAGGGCGGAGAATTGTGTTTATGTTGTTAAAGTTAGATGTGTGCATTTGGTTACGTAATCGAGACAGGCTTTGTTATGACTCGGTCAGCTGCAACAAACCATTTTCTCATTGTTTATTTTGTTCAGTTAACTCATTCGATTTATTCTCACTCTGAATGGAAACTGGAATAATGCTCACCACGCATTCTCCGAGACCAAGCTGACATTTCCAAACTGAATGTGTTGTCTAACAAGTCCAAACCTGAACGATGTTTGAATTTGATATCCTAGAGGAACAAGCTGTTAATCCTCTCACTGGAAAAACTGCAGCTAGAGAATTGTGTCCCTTTTTCATGGTAAATGACTGCATGAATGATTTGTGTATCAATATAATTGCCAGTTAAATATTGTGTGTGTTTCAACTACACTTGCTTCATTATAACTCCATGCCCCTGGCTACAAAACATTGTATTAACACTTTGAACGTTTTCTAGTATCCAGTTTAATTCCAGGTCGTGCCATTTTCATTTGTTTACCTGTGTTTTTCAGATGCGCCACTCGAAGAGGATGCGCTCCCCAGGTGTCTGGCTAGATGAGTACAGCTGGGAAGAGAGAATGGAGTGTCGCAAACGGAGGAGACGAGAGTCACACAGCAGTGAAAGAGAAAATAAGTCCAGAAGAAATCTTCGCCACCACAAGACAAATGAGGGGTACATATGTCATTATGTGTTGTGTAAAGTATCTACTCTGCTCAGGTTCTTCCACTTTTTTAAGGGCTTTGGTTTTGTTAAGGTGTAGATTTTAACTTTTCAGAACAAAATAGAACAATATACAAACAGCTTCATTATGTGATGAACAAGCACAAAACTGCTCACGTATCTACCATCACAGTGTAACATGGTGGGAAAAATGTTAGAAAACTTGATAAATATCAAGGCGGGAGAATCAAATGTATATCATACATCTAGCACTTGTTGGAAATGTTGTTCAAGTGTAATTAACAGAAGCGATGGCACTGTTTACTGGAGAGCAACTGTTTACAAATGCAGATTAGTTTGAGGTTTAAAACCCTGTTAACCACGATCAGATCTAAATGGAGTGCACCTATACTGATTGGTTTCAGAAATTTCAGTGGCTTGTGCTCTTGTGTTTTGACAAACTCTAGTAAGGTCTCAGATGTGTAAACAACTTGAATGTGTTCCATATCAAAGAGTGCATGTACACTGTAAAACATCTCTTAAATCTGTAGAATTTGCAGTGTCGAGTTTTTTTTTTTATTTCAATGGTGTGTCAGATAAAAGTTTTTGATGAAATGCCCCTTAAATGACAACCAACCGTCAGTTACGTTGTCGTCTGTTGTAGTTGTGTGCAATGTGAATGTGTTGTGCGATGGCCCATGGGGTTACATTAGATGTTTCCAGATCTACTCTAATTTTAATTCTGTAGAGAGGCAGACTTCTTCTTGGAAGACAACTGACACCACAAGGTGCTAGGGCCCTTGGGGTTTCTTAATCTTTTTTAGATGCTTAGGTGCTAACATGGCCAGCTGGGTGGGTGCGCTGGAAGTGATTGGAAACGCTGTGAGCAAACATTGGGATGTATAACAGTGAGGAATGTTTAAGGAACCGTTGAAAGGATTTTTTTTGTAAGAAAAAAATGTCCCTTGAGATACTTTACATCTCTGCATTTCACATGGGAAGAAGTGGCACCGCAAAGGTGTTCATTCCTGGCACACAGAGTTCTGCAGGTGTAGAATCTCAGATTGTATTACGCACCGTCAGGCTATGCTGAAAGGCTTTCATCAACTTTCAATGCCTTATGCTTAAACTCTGCCAATGTGACTCTCACAAGTTTTAAATAAGGCATGCCTTTAGTTCCCAAGGACACAACTATACAAATATTTAAATCGTCCAAATTTGCAATGTAATGTTATTTAAGGTATTATCTCCACAGTGTTAACGAGCCAAAAAATGGTTTCTGAACTGCAGCCTCTCATTTAACAGGATGCTTGGTGTTTGGTGGCTGTAAATCAGTATGTTGCTAATTACAAATGTTACATAAAAGGTTCAGTGGGATAGAGTGTCAGGCAATAGGCGGACCATTAGCACTATCGCATAGTCTTAATTTTAGAGCTTCATCACAGACAAGGAACTGGGCTGTTCCTGATCTGACCTTGTTTTTCATCTGTGTGTGTCCTATTTTTTGTTTGACTGCAGGCAGTACCTGGAGACCCGCAGCTTGAACCAGAGGCTGGACTCTCGGGAAAGAAACCCTCGGTACCCCAGTTTGGACATGGCCGGCGAGGAGGACGGTCAGGAAGGCACCTACAAGGATAGAGACTTGGAGTGGCACCACTACAGCAAGTCATCCGGGCGCAGTGGACGTAGTGGTCGCAGCAGGCGCAGCAGCCGCAGGCATCCAGACCGAAGGCGCAGACGTAGCCACTCTCGCCACAGATCCGCCTCGGTACGAGAACCTCCTTTTACCCTCTACCCCCCTCTCCTGTCTATACCACCAAATCGAATGGGTCATTATCACTGGCGTTGAGCCAATGCTTAACACGTATCTCCTTGTCTCTCTATATCTCTATGAGCTCTACTCATCACAATTAAGCATGATTTCCAGTAATGGGTAGGGGACTTGGGGGCTCAGGAAGTCAGTGTTTTTGTAGATTTGCAAGAGAAAAGTGGACCCAGTATTTGTGCTGAAATCTTAGTGGGCAGTTATGGGACGTGATGGTAAAGAATTAAGTTCTATAGGATGAGTAACAAAGAACCACATGTAGAAAGACTGTGATCAATCAAGTTCAGTTTTTTTATGTACTACTGAGAAAGTCTCTCATCTGAAAATCTTGTTGCCATGTTTTTCTTCTGTAACACACACTATGTGGTGGCTGGCGCCCAATTTCTCTGACGGGGCTGAATTTGAATTTGCTGCTCCGTCCCTCCGTCCATTCGCCTGCCGGTGTTACTGAACGGGCCGAATCTATCCATCCCTACACCTCCCCCCCTTGGCCTGGTTGAATGAATGACGGTGTCGCATTGTGGTGGCCTGGTGCTGGCTGACTGATGGGTTATTGATGTGATGGGATTGCGGCGGTTCCGGTGCAGAGGAGGAGCCATCACCGCAGGAAAAGATCCAGGAGTGTTGAGGATGATGACGAGGGTCACCTCATCTATCACAGTGGAGACATGCTGAGAGCGAGATGTATAGAATATATACCTTTTTTTTTTTTCTATTGTTGTTCACACTTTGTCTCTCTCACTCTCTTGTTGTCTGGTTTTTATTTCCAAACATTAATTTAGAGGCAGAAGTATTTGGGCCAGTAGACTTAATGTTTTTTAGTTAGTCATTGCTTGTCAGTGTAACATATTTAGCTTTGAGTTGTATGCCAGTGTTCAGAAGACTGTTATAGTAGTGTAGCTAAACAGTGCATTGTAACATCAGACAGTGAACCAGGCAAAGGGAAGTATTTCATTGCATCAGTGCTGTGTTTCTAACTTCAACTCTCTATTTTCTGTAGATGAGATTGTGTGTACTCTAGGGGAAGGTGCCTTTGGGAAGGTTGTCGAATGCATTGATCATTCTAAGTAAGTATGAATCTAAAATTCCTTTTATTGCTCAATGTCTTTAATATTTTGTATTTACTTACTCCATAATCTGATATTGATATTTATATTGTGTTTCCAGTGATGGAGCTCGAGTGGCTCTGAAGATCATTAAAAACATAGATCGCTACCGAGAGGCAGCTATGTCTGAGGTAGAGGTGCTTGGACAGTTGAAGTCCCTCGACTCTAATAGGAGATAGTAAGTAGATCCACAATAACTTCATGCCACAAAAACCTGATTACCCTAAGAAAATATATTCAGAATCTGCCAGGCAAGAAACTTACTTAGTATCTGCTGTACCTTTCCTTCCTTTTAGTGCTTGTGTGCAAATGCTGGACTGGTTTGACTACCACGGCCACATTTGTATCGCCTTTGAGCTGCTTGGCCTCAGCACCTACGATTTCCTCAAAGAAAACAACTTCCAGCCTTTCCCCGTAGAACACATCAGGCACATGGCATACCAGATCATCCGAGCGGTGCAGTGTGAGTAATAGACACATGCGTGAAAAAATTGTTTTGTAAAAAACACCAAAATAACAGCTTGGTTTAAAATATGTGCCTTGTCTTTCAGTTCTGCATAAGAACAAGCTGACCCACACAGATCTGAAGCCTGAGAACATTCTCTTCATTGATTCAGACTATGACATGGAGTACAACCGTGCATTGGTAAGTGTCCTCACAGTGTCCTGCTATAGATTTGGAGGAAAAGTCTTGGTTGTGACAGCAGCTCTGTGAGTAGCCCTATTGTTTGTTCTCAGAAACGGGATGAACGAACGTTGAAGAACCCAAATGTAAAAATTGTGGACTTTGGTAATGCCACATATGAACACGAGCACCACACGTCTGTGGTGTCGACGCGTCACTACCGTGCTCCTGAGGTTATTTTAGGTAAGTGGGTGTTTTTAAATCACTGCACTGAAGCTTTAAACTGATCTGTTAGTGGGGACTTGTTGTTCAGTTAATAGTGCTTCTTTCAGATCTGGGCTGGGACCATTCCTGTGATGTCTGGAGTGTTGGCTGTATACTCATCGAATACTACCTTGGATCTACCCTCTTCCAGGTAGGTGGCAGCATAATGAGATTATAATGAAATCAACAATACTGTGACATTTACCATGGCAGGCAGTCAACATGGGATATTTTTTTTGTTTTTTCCTTAGACTCATGACAGTAAAGAGCACCTTGCTATGATGGAAAGAGTTCTGGGCCCCATCCCCACTAAGCTCCTGCAGAAAACCAAGTAAGGGAACTGTTTAGTGCCCTATCAGCAGGAAGCAAAATTAATCAAACACCATTTATAAGGCCACCTGAATACAAGTCCCAGATGGTGTTAATTGAATTGTTCTGAATTCTGACCATTTTGTGTTGGACAGGAAACAGCGGTATGTTCACCGGTGCAAGCTTGACTGGGATGCACACGGCTCATCTGGGAGATACGTCAGGAAACACTGCAAGCCCCTCAAAGTAAGAGGATTACTACTACTACGTATTTATCAAATGCGCTAAGAAATACGCCTCCCAACAACTCCAAAACTGGTGTTTACATGTTATATGATGTTAGTTAGCACAGTGGCCATCAGTACATCCAAAAGTCACCGGAGTTTTGTTCATTTCCAACACTGTACACCACATAGCCCACAACTGCACAATAAGGACAAGATTTCTAATTTACCACATGCAGCCAGTGTGTGTGAGTCACAATACTCTGTCTAAACTCTGTGTCTTGGAGATTTATCCAATGTGCGTGTGAATAAGATGGCTTTGGAGTTGGTGGAAGGTACCTTGTCTGATCCAAGATGGCTGTTTTTCACAGCAGCCATTGTTAATACTAAGCTAAACACACACTGAGAATCACTGCATACGAATAAATGAAATAATTGTTTCATATTTTGAAGAGTGATTTACAGTTGTCCTTTCTTTCCCATCAGCATTACATGGTGTCCAAAGGCGAAGACCACCAGCAGCTGTTTGACCTGATAGAGAAGATGATGGAGTATGACCCAGCTAAACGCCTCAGCCTGGAGCAGGCCCTCCGACATCCTTTCCTGTCCTGCTTTCGCAAGAGCAGCAGCAGCAGCAGCAGTAGAAGCAGCAGCAGTAGCAGTAAAAAAGACTGAACTTGTGAACCTGCAAACCTCTGACCTGTAGCCACGGTCAGGGCCTGGCTGTCATCATGACATTTATCATGCCGCTCGGTGCCAGCCTCCACTTCCTGACTCTCAAGGAGAGGTGAATCTCAGCTGACTGTATCAGTCCACTGCCCTGCTTTGCTGTGTCCTGTCCTACACCAGTGTGTTTCTCAGTTTCACTCATCGACAAGTTATGTTTTCATCTGTGGCATGTCTAGATGTAATGTAAATGATTTCTATTTATTTGCCCATGTAATTTAATTCATAGCTTCTATGCATATACTGGTAGAACCATTTTTTATGACTATCCCAGTTGTGTCCATGTTTTCTCCTCGCGTTGTCAGGTAGACGATGGGTAATGTAAAAGATGGAGAATTGCTTTACCCTGCCTCAGTCTCACCAGTAATTTATTCAGCATTGTAGATGTAAAAAAAGCTATGGCGGGCAGAAAATCCCTGTACATATAATTTGTTTAGATGTTTCCTTTTTCACTGACTGGTTGGTTATCTGACTTTTGCAGTTTCATGTACATTTTCTCAATAAACGTGAATAGACGACAGAAGTGTGTCTTGTGAATGCTGTTAAAGGATCATGTAGCTGCAGTAGCTCCGTCAGTCCGCAGGGTGGCAGTAAAAAGCTGATCACTACAGAGGTGTCTGCAAGGACAAGGACCTGCAGGTATGATCATTTTAGCTTCGTAGCCCAGTGGTGGAATAAACAGGCTTTCTTCTTATCATTTCCCTGCTGTTAGAGTTCAGCCTCGTTAATGGTAAAAGGAAAAAGCCTAAACTGGACATTTACTGAGAACTGAGTCGAACACGGCACCGATCTGTGGGATTTCACTAAGTAAAAATACTGTCAACTGATTTAGATAAGTTTCACTGGAACAGATTTCAAACCACTGAGCTGTTGGAGACTTAAATCATGACTCGAGCTGTTAAACTCTAGATTGATTGCAGACTTCTTGTAGGTCTGTACTGCGTCACTGTGAGTCATCTGACTGATTTACAGGCCTTTTATTGTTAATTCATGAAGATGATCGACCGTCCGCAGTACACAGTGTGGTATTGTCGCCATACTGACTAAATACGGCCACAGACAGCCTAATTTCAAGTCACTGGGTGTCATTTTATGTTCAAAGTGATAGGAAACCTGAACCTGCACCTTTCATCGATCACCGATCGAGTTGTTCCCTGGAAAATTCTGGTAAAGACAATGATGTGGTCTGCAGGGACAGCACCGTACTGACCCTATTAGTTCAGTTGGACAAGTCAAACCTTCAGTCTCACCGCTGTCAATCTGCAGCCTCCCACGTGGTCAACAGGGCGGGCGCATCTCAAGTAGTTCAACGTGCAACTTTTAGGGAGGCAAACAGTTGCTTATTGGTAGTTGCCAGTGCGCATCCGTGTAGGACTCTGCCCGACCGGAAACAACGACCTGGAAAGTAGTAGGCGCCTCTTCTCTGCTCGGTATCCACAGCGCTCCCATCTGTGCCTCGCGTAAACCCGGTGCGCACCGCTGCTGCCTCTTATCCCAAGACCACTGTAAGACAGCGCCCTGAGTCTAACGTGCAGGAGTCAGTGTTGTTGTTAGATGCGCTGAGTTGGGCTTGATTACAGTTTGGCTGCAGAACTACATCAACAAAACAGGGTATTTTCTTTTAATGAAGAGGACTGAAGCAGGATTTCAGCATGGATACAGCCAGCGACTCTACCGGGGAAAGTAAGCCGGTGTGCCAGTGTGCGCCGAAGTCCATGGCTCAGCGGTGGCTTCCCGGTTTTCCCATCGCTCTGTGCTTGCTGATGTCCCTGTGCTCCGTCACCGTGTGTCTTCTGATGAGCTTCAAGACCTACCAGCTGGAGAACCGACTGCAGATGGAGATGGACGAAGCGTCCATCTACCACCCGCCGCATGGTGCTTTTCTAAACGAGGATGGGACCCTAATTCCTGAGCTGAGCACCTCAGTAGGGAAGCTCGTGGAAGAGGTACATGTCTAATGCTGGATTTAATTGAAGTTGATTGTCGCTGATCAATAAAATACATGCATTGTGTTTGTGAACCTCTGGAAGACGCACCGTTTGGCTGTGCGTAAAGTGTGCGTAATAACTGGGAACATATGCAGTGTCATGGGACTCTTTGGCAATTGCACCCTAATTATTCCCCCTAAGATCAGTACTTTTTAATGCATGACCTGAGGCATCAACCATGCATGCAGCGGGCCAATTAGTTTCCAGTTAAAGCTCTTTATAGGGTGACATAACCACTGATGATAGACACCAACCTATAATTTCATCACTTGGAAAAGAAATTGTGGAAACTCCTTTCTTTCTAGAGCTGTATCTTACCATCTCATTATTGTAATTTATAGTCATTCAGATTATTTTAATCCGCTCCCATTCTCAGAATATTTGCCTAATGATTTCCATTTATCCCTATTTGTGTTGGCAGCATTGAACCACTCTGTGGCTTACTTATTCATACCAACTGAAAACTTAGAGTTTCTTAACTTATGAATATATTCATGTTTAGGACCAGGATTTTTTTTCTTACACTTGCATTTGCTCTGTGTGTCTGCAGAAAGTGATGGTGCTGATGCCGAAATTGCGGACAACAAGGGATGTTGGCCAAGAATGCTCCTGTCCTCCAGGTATTTGCCTCTGTTCTTTGTAGCTTAAGTGCCACTTAATCAGAACGTACAAACAAGACACTAAAAACCAGAACCTTATCGGGTAAAAGTTACAATCATGACATGACTGCTTACGAAACCTGATTGTCTGTCTGCACATGATGCTTTTGGCAGCTCTCCTGAATCTAAGAGCGTATATGTGTGCAATGTGTGTGTCTTTTTCTGTGTGGGGGATTACGGCCCCTAAGCCTGTGTAGGGCCCATGTTGTGACAGCAGAGCTCAACACTCAGCAGA
The DNA here is from genome assembly GCF_042242105.1 of Pempheris klunzingeri. Classification (NCBI taxonomy): domain Eukaryota; kingdom Metazoa; phylum Chordata; class Actinopteri; order Acropomatiformes; family Pempheridae; genus Pempheris; species Pempheris klunzingeri. The sequence continues at coordinate 637,736 of NC_092020.1, forward strand.
TCAGTGGGGTCGGGATGTTCAGCCTGTGCCCCGATAAATTGTGTCTGTGGGGGATGCTCGCTTTAATAGATGAAGCAGCCATGTGTCTGCTTTGGCTCGCGGTGATCATTACAGGGCTTGTGATAGTTCCACAGGTGGAGAATAGTGTTTGATCCTCATCATGTTACACGCAAAATCCCCCGATATGCCTGTGAATTAAAGAAAGATGGTATTTCTTTTATTCTGGGTAAAGTTGCTGCTGTGATATTTGATGTGATGTGTCCACACATATTGAAAAAAGCGTGAACATCAGTGGGTGTGACCAACTGATCTCAGCTGTGTATTTCAGGGTTTATTACATCACCTATAGAAAGAAATGCTGTGCTTTATTGCCAGAGAAACCCTGTGGCTTGCAGCAACAGGGTTTGTGTGTGTGTGTGTGTGTGTGTGTGTGTGTGTGTGTGAAGCTGGCATTCATGACATTCCAGTTTTTAAAAAGTTGCAACTCAAGTGGAATCTTACCATTGTTACCTAAGACAAGAGTATCTGCTTGGACACCTTTTCTCCTCTTACGGTCTTGTATCAAGAAGGTACAGCGGAGGTTGAGTTTTTAAGATGCTTATCTACACCTTTGGGGAATTTCCTTCCCTGTTTCTTCTTTCTTTCTCTTTCTTTGTCTCTGGGTGTGAATAGCCCTGCAACAACAAGAACAGGTGAAAGTGTTCACTAGTGGAATTTCTGGCTCGCTTTCAACACATTCTGTTTTCCAGCCTGAAGTCTGCTGTGCCAAGATGGCTCGCTGGCTCTGTCTAGCTGGTCAGTGAAGATGGTGCTAGTATTTATTGTTTGCATTGGATACGGCGGAGCCCAAGCCCCTGATACTGTTAGTGAAAGTTGTAGTTCTTTCCTGTAGTTCAATTTCCAACATTTAGTGCATTTCTACTTACACTTACATGTACCTTGTAAAAAAGTTGCCTAATTAGGACTATAGCCTGCACTGCCCTTGCTCAGTACTCGTGCATTATCTCTATTAGATCACATTATTGTGTCACATGTTGCATCCCATTTTCCTGTCAATTTCCCTGAACTGCTGTGTAATCAAGTGGTTTTGGCATTGAAATACAATCCCTCCACAGTTATTTAGAAGTCTATTTAAAGGTCTCTCTCTCTCTCTCTCTCTCTCTCTCTCTCTCTCCAGTTTTTGGTCTTTTAAATATGGTGTTTCTTTTTTTGGGAAACAAAGGCCTATTCTGTTTATTGCGGCTTTGATGCAACCGAATGCCTGTGGACATTTTTCATGTCCCAACAATTACATTGCTCAATAGAGACTTGTTAACGTTTCTCCATAAAATGTGTTTATTTCTAAATTGGGTTTCTCTGGCGATAAACTTGGATTTGGAAAGTTTTTTCCAGGTGCTTTGTGGTCAAGGCATCACATGAGCTGCGTTCTGTCAGAGGTGTACATGTGTTTGTGCCAAACTTTGTGTATGTGACTTATGTAAAATGTACATTTATCTAAGCTTTGCTGTGCCGACATGTGCGCATCCCATCTGTATTCCTGTGGGAGAGTGTACAGCCTGTATCATCGTCCTGTGTGTGCGTGTGTGCGCGTCTGAATTTGTGTCTCTGAGCCTTTGAGGGGCCGACCGAGGCACCTCTCTCAACACGACACTGTAAGAAGAGACCCTCCTCTCCCTTTAGCACCATCTCTTCCCACCTGAAACTTGAATCTCTCACACCAGGATCACAGGCCAAGGTATTTCTGCCTGTATGTGTGTGAGAGGCGCACTACCACACAGCATGAGCGGCATTTCTGCCATTACAGCTATGCCCTCCTCATCAGGGTGCTCAACTTTCAGCATGTATGGAGACAGGGGCCCAACAGGGGGCAGCATTTCTGCAGCAGCGCTTGAATTGATGATGTTGAGTTTGTCATTGACACTTTACTGATCGACTTCCTTGTGATGAAAAATGCGGAGATTTTGAAAGTAAGCCCCTGTGATTCAGTCACCGGTGGAGCAGAGAGACACAGTCTATAAATAGTATTTGACTCAAGGGACTTTTATCTCTCATTTCACCTCACTGGAAGCAGCATTGTGACAGTTTTATGCTCACAGATACGACACAGACAACAGTCGTTAAGGCTTAGGCAAACCATGCCACAGAGTCTAACTCTGCTTACAAGCTTCAGGTGTTTGCAATTAACACCCGCCTGTTCCTGCAACAGACATACACACAGCGTACGCTCACACACAAACATACACACGCATTCATTACTTACACATGCAAACAACACCTTTTGGCTTGGCTAATTAGAACCATGTGAGGGCTGTATGAGTCCTGTGTAGGGGGAGTGTATGGTCATCTCTGCAATTTGTATTTAAAGGCTGTTTAACAGGTCTGATGCCGGCTAGGGGGCACACAGTCTGCCCACACTTGGGCACTGGCCCAAAATGAAATGTCAGCCAGAGATGGCCATTAATATGACTCAGTCAGCGGTCACTGAGGACTGTGCAGCAGGAGAGGGTGCTAAAACGATGCAGTCACCACTCAGCCATTGAAATTACAGTTTGGGGGATTTTCTTTTTTTTTCTTCATGTTTTAAGAAATTCAAGGTTTGCACAGTCTGCAATGGTGTAACTTCACGAGTTATAAAACTTTTTCAGTCATATTCACAAGTGCACATTTGTATCTTAGTGCTGAGCTCCTTCAGTCTGCATAAGGCATCGATGTCTTTGATGTTAGTGTATATGAGGGCAGGAGGTCAGACCCCTGGCTGTGCAGTCAGATCAATTTCCATCAGATAAGAGCTCATTAACACACTGAATGGGAACACAGGCCCCCCATATATGTGTCTTTGTGTGTATTTATGTAATTGAGAGAGCATGCTCACAGCGGGGTTCCCTGACACATTTAACATGAACACATACCAACAAAAATGTATTTCTTTCTTTTCTGCTTTCTGTCCAAGAACATCTATTTGTATTTATTGTGTCTCCAAGCTCCTGCATATGTACTGGGTTACTATTATACTCCCACTGTCTGCAGCAGTGTAATGTCTGATAGGCTGTGTGCAGCCCGTCAGCTGTCTGCTGGTGTTAGCCGGCCTGTCTAGGGATCGAACTCTCACTCAGGAGACAGAGGCTGCACACTCTCCCCATCCAGCTTCCTGCTCTCCCGCCTGGCTGGGGAAAGCCAGCCTTTGGGGGACGGAGACCCACGATATTGCCAACACCCCCCCAGGGTTGCATTTCGTGTTTTAAAGCCATAATAAATCAGACCGGAAGCTTGCAGCTACCTATACAGTGCAATCTATCGCCACAGGAAGAATACATAGGCCATATAAGAGCCATTAATGACCATTTTAAAATAATAAATGCAGGAAATTTGTTTTCATAAGTGGTCTTGTTTTAGATTTGTTCCGCTATAGCCATGGGCTGTGAGCCGTTTTCTTTTTTAAGTATTAATATGCTGGGGAGCAGCAACTAGCTGAGTCTGTGCTTCCTTATACTCTGTGTCTCTATTTTTGTGAATGTGTGCTTGCATGTGTTTTGTGCACGTGTGCTTGTTTGATGTCTGCAGGCATATGATTTAGTGTTTGACTCCCAGTGACTGACTGCATCTCTTTAAATTTACGGTGTATGAAGTCAGTTAGGAGAGAAGTATCCTGTGGCAGAAAATCCAGCTGCCTTTTTACATTATGCTGCAGAGAAGAGAAGATTCCAAACCAGGGAAGAAAACATACAAATTTTGAAATACAAAATACTTCATGTCCTGCTGCTGCACAGAGTCAAGTGTCTGTGCACACGAACACACATATTTTCTGTTGGTCTCTAGGATGTTTCCTGCAGTGTAAATCTTTTTCTGCTCCAGACAAAGATTAGCGAGGAGTCAATCCACCTACACTCTTCACATACAAACAGAGATTTCCCCAACTATTTAACCTGACATATCACTCAGTTTCATCAGGGGAATTCAGAAACGTGTTAAATAGATTGTTGTATCTTAACATTTAGTCTTTAAAGAGAAAATGCTGCTCAGGACATGTTGATCATCTGTGAAATTGGTGGTTATTGCTTTATGATGGACTTGGTTAGGAAGGAAACAGTCTAATCCATCCTCTCTTCCCTTCGTCCTTCCTCCCTGGCTTTATATTTAGCACGACATGACAGAATGCAGATACTGTCATCATATGGACAGCAGCTCTAATGCACAGCTGTGCGATCCTCGTGTCCTCTGGTTACTTTCATCCCTCAGTTGATGTGTCTGTTTTTCCCTCTGGTCACTGTAAAAGTGAGTGACTCCTCTGGATATCTTGCTCTTATTTAGATGATGATCTTGGAAGGCTTGAGTGCGCTCAGTTTATTTGTGGAAGATGAGGGGAATGCTGCCTCTTGGATAGCTGGAGATATTTAGTTTGGAGACGCTTGTGTCTGTTTCGTCGAAGTCCAAGGCTGTTTCTAAGTAACTGAGATGATCTGATATTTAGATTTAAAATCTAGTCTAACTTGTGTTGAGTGTGGAGCGAAGTGCCGGCGGTCAAGTTGCAGTATTTGTAATGTAGGCTCCAGGTTTTGTCAAGGAAGAGGAATGTATGAAATAAAATCTTTGGTCCTGCTGCATCTAATTTGATTTGTTGTTCACTTTTAAACTGTCCATCTTGGTTATGACAATGTTGTGGAAGCGCAATGCTTAGGCTGTGGAGGGCTCCTTTAGAGTCTAAACGGGTCATACGGACGGGTCACTCAGCAGGTGTTGCTATTTAGTGACAGCTAATCTCTGTCTATGTTGTAGTTTGTGTGGTGCAACTTGTTTTTAATTTAGTGATGTGTAAATCTCTACTTGCATTACAACTAGGAAAAGTTTGAACTTAAGAACAGCTGGTGCAACTGGCTCCAGATGTGTATTTGTATATTTGTATGTGTGTAGCCTTTGTCGACCATTAGTTAGAGCGTGCGCACACACACACACACACACACACACACACCATGCACACTACCCACCCACACATAAACCACATCCAGACCCTTCCCCTCTCTATCTCTCATCAGCCTTCTTATTAAAGTTAGCTTTGTGAAACCACAGTGTAAAACAGCAGGGCCGACATTCTTCCTTTCGGAAAATAAACAGCTGGACACAGGCCGACCAGTCGGCAGCCCACGAAGGCCCACAAGGACCTCAGGAGCACACAGAGGAGCAAAAGGCCGGGTGCCAGGCAGTGAAGCCGGGATGTGCAGAACACACACACAAGAGCCAAGAGGAACTCTCTGAACAGACAGACTCATCCTGTAATGGTAGTTACAACACGGATTCATGGAAAACAAGGCTGGATGCAATTATCTTCTGACATAATATCATATCAGCTGTGAGTTCATTAAAAGCAGGAAATCACATGGCAAGGGCCAAGGAGGAAACGAGGACTGTGCATCCATGTGTTCATATGTAATCATCAGATAGGTTGTCACCTCTTGGCTAACGGTGGAAATATTCATTTCCAAAAAGAGCCTGTATTGGGCAACAGCTTTGTAAGAGCCTGTTTATATTGACATCATTGAGTTTTCTCATGCCCTCATTGCTCCATATAGTGGTTCTTGGATACCAAAACAAGGAACGCTTCTCTCGTACCCACCCCCAACATTAGCATGGGCCAGATGAGTGTTTATTACATCTATCTGTACCTGTGGTGATGAGAGAGTTCTAAATTTATGAGAAATATTGTACGTTGTGTCAAGTATTAAGGAGCAGCTTTGCTGTAATGAGCTGTTATTTTAGCTTCTCCTCAACAATGATGGATTTGATTAAGTGTTACTAAATAAATATCTGCAATCATACAACAGAGAACATTTGAGGATGTTTGGTCCAAAGAGAGATATCAGATACCAGATGATTGATATAATCATCTGAAAAACAAATGGCATCAAAGTAAAACTTGATTTAAAGGACATCTGATTTTCTGCCTTTAACACAGTGCCGCTTTGTGTGATGCACAAAATTTCAAAACATCACTTGTTTTCAGCAGATGATGATGCATCAAAAGTACCAAGTTGTGTGTTAAACCACAGGGACATAATTCATTTCTTCAGTCTTGGATTGATTTAAGAGCATCGCCGCAGAACCATTCATGATGTTTCTGGTGCAAGAGAATTTGTTAACTTAGCAGATGGCCTCTGAAAGGTTACATTTCATGCAAGACAGATTTATCCAGTAATTACTTTAATATGGCCATATTTTATATGCTTGTATTGAATGATGCTCTTGTGCAGTCAGCAAATAATGTCAGAGCATGAAGCAACAAATAAGTGGTTTAAGTAGCAGGCAAAGTAAATCTATTTAACTTTTAATGTCACTTTAAAAATGTGAAAATAGCAGCATTGTCGACCACATTCTTGTAGGAGGTGTGTAGAATTAGAAAAGCAAAAATAAAACACACCATTTACTATTAAATTCATGTTGGCTCCATGTCAACTAGTAGTGGTTTGGAGGTGTTGTTTTGGTTATTTCTTTTTTTTTTGTCATCCTTCCCCTCTAAAAAGAACTGTAATAAACATCTAGCCTGTAATAACCCCAGACAGCTGTAAAATAAAACCTGATAAGGCCATGATAGATTTCCTGAATATCTAGAATAATCATTATCAAAATATTTTAAGAAAATGTTCACATGGATGGCATATTTTCAGCTGGAGCTTGTGTAGTCTGGTCGAGAGCAAGCAGGAGTGGCAAGAGCTTAGCAGGCAGCGCTGAGCAGACACGGTGCCAAATGTGGAAACTATTATGATGTTTTCTTTAATTATCACAAGTGGCAGGTGACAAGGTGAATAGCCTTTTAATGGGGGAGCAGAAAAACTCTTTAACACCACCATGTGGCCTCTGGCTGGCTGGCTGCACTGTGAGGTGAAACGATCCCTCTGCCTAAACCTGTTTTATCGCTTTTCTGGTCACAAAATAGTAATCCTGTGTTTCGAAAGGAAAAATATCCAGCAATCCTGTAAAGTATGTAAACAGGCTTTGATTGAATCCCATCATCTGTTAAGCTGTCCAGCATGGATAAAGATCCACTGAAATAAGTTTTCCAGTATCAGTCTTTTCCTTAGCATTTACAGCCTAGTTAATCCATCAGGAATGCAGCACGAACACACCTGGATTTATTTGACAGATAGCATCTCTGGACGTGAACCCGGACGAACAGGGAGGCAGAGCCGGGGCAGAGGTTATCGTGCATCCCTCCATCCCTCCCAGACACTGAGTGGAATGAGCAATCAAGGTGTCTTTCCTCGGGAGCCGTGGGGTGGGTGTCGTAGGTGTGAAGCAGAGCATCGGTGATCCAGATGGTCTCACTGTGCCGAACACGCTCCTGCTTAGCGTAAAAGCCCCTCGACAGGCTCGTCACTCTCCCAGCACCTCTTTAATGAGAACTGAGCTTGTAAAACTGGGCCTGAAACCTTTGAACGTGCCCTCAGCATCACTGGTCCATGTTATTCTGTCATAACAGGGAGGCGAGGGCATTTTGGAGGGGAGCGCACGACACCTCAACAACTTAACACCACCACTTGGGGAGGGGTGTATTTACGTGTGTCAGGCCTGCTTTCTCTCTCAGTTTGACCTTTTCCAAATGTGTCTCTGTCTTTTTGTCCCTTATTTTTTCTTATTCGTCCCGGCTTTTTGCTCTTTCACAAGTGATACAATTCACTTCTTCTGTTTCGTTCTCTCCATCCTTGCCTCCATATATGATTTGAGGAGTGTATATTTAAGCCAGGCTCTGGGATCTGTGTGGCCTGAGGCTGCTGCAACTCCACAGTGGGTCAATCTGTTCGTTCTATGTATACATTAACCTAGAGTTCAGCCAGGAGTGAGGCTGGGGTATGGACATGGCTATAGCACATACTGTAAACAGACTATGAAGAGATGCAGAGGGACATTCTCAGGTGTGTCTATCCAAAAATCTCATTTCCTGGTTTTGGAGCCGCCAGTGACAGCAATAGATTCCTGGCAGCTCTATTTTGCTTAGACCGTTAATGTTCTAGTGGAGCACAGGCCTCATAAATTACAAATCCACTACGGAATGAGAAATTTGAAAGAATAACCCGATAATTATATATTTGTGTTTTTAATAAAAGGAACTATGAATCATCAGGGAGCTTTGCCTTGTTTTGACTCCCTCAAAATTGACCGAGACACAATCAACTTGAACACATTAAATTTAAAACCTCAAATGGCAAAGAGTAAACCAGCCAAAATGTGCCGTTGCACTGCTCTCATGTTTACAACCGTATGTAGCACATCTAATGGCTTAACGTCGAACCGCAGTGGCTGCAGTTAAAGTATCAGCTTCATTGTGTGTGAAACAGCCTGCCAAAGCCGCGGATGGGTCATTTCACTCTCTGAGTTTTTTCTGACCCTGATTTTAGGATTTTGCACACAGTCTTTTCCCAGCAGTGTGGATATCTGAATGTAATTACAATAATGTTACACTAAAATTGCCCTGTCTAACTGGATTCGATCAGCAGCCAAGCTGGGTAGAAATCACTGGTGTAAATTCATACGTGTATCAATGTGTGCCAGCAATTGTGCGAGTGCATGCTTATCAGCAAGTCTGTGGCCGATGGTGGTGTGATAATGTGTGTTAAATAAGTGTTAATGAGCGCACAGTGGTGGACACACACCAGGATTTGCCGCCATTAAATTGAAACACTCTTTCTGTCAAGAACACTGTCGCTGGTGCTGCTGCTCGCTGTCTAACTGCCTCGGCCAGATGGAAGCACAGATTGTTGGGGGGGGGGGGGTTAGGGAAGCGGAAATGGAGAAACTTTGTATGCTGAAATATACTGCACATGTTGAAATTTTTTTTTACCAGCGTTCCATCTGTTTTTTACATATTGAACAAAAGTTTGTGTGCGTCTGCATTCTTGTTGCAGAGTGTGTGTGTCTATGTCTGTGTGTGTGTGGGCCTGCTCATCCATTCTCATGCATGAGCGTGTGTGTTCCTACGTTCCTGCATACCATCCAACAGCCCATCTCCATTGCCAGCATCTATAGGGACTTCTTATCTGCATATTTACTGTTCCACTCAAGAATCATAATACAGTGAGTCTTGGGTGTATTTTGGGGGCCAGGAGAGTATATCACAGATGTCCAGTCAGCTCTGGTTACACATGGAATATCTGGGCTGAACATGTGGACAATCTATCAGGTCCACCATCTCTCTTTCCCCTCATTTTCTCCTTTTCTCTCTGACTGTATTCACATTTTTTGTGTTTCCCCTACTTTCTTTAGGTCCATTTCCTTATACATCTGGTCTTTGTGGACTGTCAGCCCACAAACACAGTTATTTACCTCAGCATCCTGAAGGTGTTGAAGCGTCTGATGTGTGTGACTGTGTACACTTAAGCATGCGTTTGTTTGTGTGTTTTTGTGACAAGATCATTGTCATGGTTCAGGAGCTGCACCCTCGACACACATGAAGAAAAAAGAGGGCTGTAGTGGTTTTAAGAGGCAGCAGGGAAAACAAATGCTCATACACATGCACACACACTGTAAAACATACAGAAGAAATGCACCCAGATGTGTACACACATTTAATGGTGCTGTCACTGGCTTACTTGCTGTTAATACTTGTTAAATCCAGGCATCAGGGATGCACTTTTGGAACCGAGCAGGCCCCTTTTTAGCCTTGTTTATTTACTTGGAGTGTTTTCTCACGTCCATGTGGTTCTGATTGTGTGATCTGGAACAAGGACAAAGACAGGGATGAGTAGAGAGAGTCGGGGCGAGCAAGACAGCAGCAGGAGGGAGTGTCACAGACACGGATGTGCACAATGTGACACTATGTGTACATTTTAATCTAATGTCATTTTAAATTTCACCATGTCTTGTCTCAATAAGCAAATGTGCTATTATTGCAACACTATCTTGGCACGCAGTGATGCCTTCTCTGCCTCGAGCCCCATGTGATTCCTTTTACGTTCCAAACAAAGAGTTTGGCTGTTTAAAGCAAGGATCAAACCAAAAGAGTATGTATACAGAGCTATAACTGACCAAATTGGCCCTTAAATAGGGAACTCATTTATAACAAACAACAGGCCAATAAGGAGACCTGAACCAAATCAAGCTGATCATCATAAAACATGTTGCTGGGAGTAACAGCCAAACCTCTCGAAACTACTTTTAACTGGACGAACTGGCTCGACTTTTCATCTATGAAGCAACAGCCAGCACACAGGCAGGAGAAAGGTGCTGCAGATGAAATTAGTGAGGATAATTAAGACTTTGTTTGTCAGAAGTGTCAAGATGGGAGGTCGGATTTCTGGTATGTGGATTCATTTTTTCAGGATCTGTCTATTTTCTGGTATCCCTTTACAAAAGAGCATGTGGATTTGTTTGATGCCATTGCAAACTAATTGACTTCAGGGATACGTGTAGTGCACTAAAATGGCATACCCTGCATTCTGTTCAGTTTCTGAATGATATTTAAAGGTAGATGGCTGCTGATGAGCACATTGTTGGTAATCTGTGATCCAGCTGTGAGCAATGATCTGTCCCTGCGGAGTGAAGGCTGTGTGCCTTTTAAACTCTGATGGAAGAAAACATCCATATTAACTTGTAGCTAAAACTTTTTTTTCCAGCACTCACTCTTTCTGATGGGAGAGCAGAAAACCCCTTGCCTTTAATATTTTGTTTTTTAAGGCTGAAAGAAATCTTATGTCTAATATCCATTGCCTTTTTATCGCCTGTCTGTCTGTGCCAGCTTCTCCCCGATGAGCCCAACTGCTGTAATTCACAGATAATCCTCCATAATCCTTCCTGTTTTGTAGTTTTCCAATAGCACAGACCTGACGTCTGGACAACATTTGCACCTAACACTTTTCGGAAACAGGAATCCTACTGAGCCGTTTTAACAAGCAGATGTGTGAGAGACATCTTCTCCTGGCCCTGGATGTCCTATTGATTTATTTGTGGCAGATGTCTTGATCAAAATCAGCCAGACGTGACAATCTGTCTGTCTGGTACACTAATTAATTCACTGAAGAATTTGCTGTGAAGATCAGCTGATTTAATTTAGTCTAATTACAGCTGAACTTTTAAACTCCAAGTTTTCACATTTGCCCCGTCTCTGTTTCCTCCTCGATCAGAAAGACAGACAACGGTAAATGGAGCGTAACTACCAAGATGTTTATCTTTCCTGTCCAGGATTTTCGCTCCCTGCGTGTATGAATGCCGTGTGTGTCTGTATGTGCAGGTACATGGATATTTCCATGTGCGCGTGTGCTTGTGGACAAAGCAGGTGAAATACAAGGCGTCACATGGTTTTGCCCGTTGGAGGTATAACATGGACAGAATGGGTGTCTGCAGGAGCAGTGTGGAAGCGCTGTGTGTACCTCAAGCAAACAGGCCAGATAAGATCAGAGTGGAGGGAGCGCAGCTGGAAGCCTTCCTGAGTTGACCCCTTTCTCCGCCTCTCTCGCATTCCTCCAAACCCCTCGCTGCCCTATTTCTCCCCGTTCTCTCTGTTTTACCGCCTAACATCTCTTTCCTGCTTCAGCTCATCTTTTCTCTCTCCACTCAGCCGGTCGCTCCATCCCTTATTCTTTATTTTTCAAACAATATCCTCGTGTTTGGAGTTCCCTCAGATCGTTTTTCTCCTTCTGTGTGGTGTCTCCTCTCCCGAGCTCTACTTTAACTGCCTCTTCTCCATCTTCCCTCTCCTCCTCCTCCTCCCCTTCTCAGCAGGACCTCAGTAAAGTGGGGTCAGCCTTTAGCATGTAATGCTATGTCTTTCCTCTGTTTCTCCCTTGCTCTTTGACCGTGTTCATTAATACTAGCCTCTCTAAACTGACCGATTGCCTTTCATGTTTTCCCCTGGGTCGTGTCCTAGACATGACAGTAGACCTAACATTTCAAAGTAAGGCCTCTCTGCTGGGGCGTGTATACTTTTTGTGTGAATTTACATTTGCTTGCCTGTTTAATAGGATCAAGACAAAGCAAAGCTAGTGCAAAGCAGCTGTGCTTATCTTTGGTGACCTTATCTGATATCACTCTGTGAAGCCTTTACAGGTCGTGTCGTTGGATGGTAGTGAGAGGCAACAGAATTTCCCTCTTTTTTTTGCTGCAAAAATAGTTATACTCCACATTAAAATGAAAATGTGTGAGGAAAGGGGGAGAAATGTGAAACCCTGACGTGCTGTGATGTCTTGGAATGATTGTCATGTATATTTAGCTCAGTGTATGGTGACACAAAGGCAGCTGTTGTTGCCAGCTCACTCCTATTTTGGCTTTGTGTTGGTCCCCCCGTTACTTTAACCAGACCCATATCTGTAAATAGCCTGTGCCGCTGACAGGCTGTTCAGACAGATCACACGCTACAGAACTGAGATATTATGTTTAGATATTAATACAACGTAGGGTTTAGGGATCTAATAGCCCAAATTAACTCAACTGTAGCTCAAGTTCAGTTTTAGCTTCAGGCCTCACTGGCGTTGTTTGTTCAGCATCTTGTGTCCAGCAACAATCCTCGGCCCATAACCTCACAACCTCTTGACCTTTTAGCAAGACCAGTAATCTCCCCTCCAGTAAACTTTAAACCTTTAAAACGTCCAAAACAGTGTGTCCAAAACAGGATACACTAAATAGGACACACTTATACCACCCCCGTCCTACGCAGCCCTACAGCCCTCTCCTCTTCCCTCTGGGGACTGAGCCTCCATCAGCACCCCGGCACTGTTCTCACACCAGAACTGGAGGATGGATGAGGCTGTGTGGGCACTTTAATGAGCAAAAGAAGAGGAACATTTTTCTGATACATGTTTGCAAATGATTGAGCTTTCTGAAGAATATGTGAAAAATACATAGATAATATAAATTTTATACTAATCTAGCTGATTATTATATCTTTTATTTATACATTTTATCTATAAAGACGGTCAGCCTGCATTACTGGGCAGGATTCACAACAAACATCAGTACAGAAATGTGTGGATCAAGTCTACAGGTCTCTTTAATGGGTAGGGGGCAGGAGAACTGGAGGGGGTTGGGGTGTTGAGGGCTCCAGGACAGGCCTGATCTGTGCACTGAGGGGGTCAAATGGCCCTTCACCAAGGACAGATCAAATGACCTGGCTTTAATGGTGCTGAAGCTGTCCGTCTGTCTACTTGTCAGTATTTCACCCTGCTGGTCTGTTTACAGGTCCGCCAACTGTCAATCATCAGTCACTTAGTTTCTCACATGCAAACACACACACTCAGACATACACACACACACACACTATGTCCTGGCCCCTCAGACCAGTATCTGACCCCAGGACCCGAATGTGGTTCATGTTGAAGTTGGAGCTGAATCGAGTTAGCTGAACTCTTATTGGATCCATATAGCACGAAACCAAAAGACCCTGCGGAGGACATCTAACCTGGTTACAGAGAGCAAACAAATATGTTTTAACACAGGGGCCAGTATAAACAGGTACAGGAATATGTACACAAATGTGAAGCTTGCATGCAAAGCGGGACACACACATACATGCATAGCCATGTCGCTGTGTGTGCATGTAATAGAAACTCAAACACATTTTGGCTGCAACTCAACAAACCCATGAGGACTGTTCACCATGGCTGTATTCCAACATGTCCACACACACACACACACACACACACTCTCATGCACTAAGCAGAGAACATCGAACCAACCGAGAACGGGAGGCGTAGAAAGAAACAGGAAAAATAGGACAAATAATGGCATCTTTCCTGATCCCATCTTTCCTCTTGTCCCTCAGGGGCTAAAAAATGAGACTATTGTTGTCTGTTGTCTTTCTCCTCATTCCAGCCATCCCTCTGTCTTTTCATCCTACACAACTGTGCTCCTCACATAGCTTGGATACCCTATATGATTGACAAAGTGTGGTAAAAAAAAAATCTGCATCATGCGTAGGAGAAGCACACCATGTCCCTCTCTCCTGCTGGTTGTGATTGTGTGTGTGGTATTGGGCTCTTTAGTCTTGTGTAGTGCGGTGTCACATTTGTGCTATGGTGTGGTATTGTGGTAACACTGAGGGAGCGGAGGGCAGACAGGCTAAACAGGGCTTTTCTTTAAAGTGAATAAAAAGTCTTCAATGTGTGTGGAATTCTGTTTTTCATTCAGGTTTCTTTGACACACTCTGGCACACTCAGACATGCGTGCACACTCGGGGTACAGGGGACGATCCTGTCTCCGATTAGATGTTTTCTCCAACTGCATCCCATGTGTGCCGGCTATGACGCTACCTTTGCCTGTGGAAGCACACTTGAATCCCGCAGACAGCTCAAGGAAAGCATCGGTAACATAGGCTTTGACCAGAAGAACCTGCATCTGGCTGTGGTAATGAACAACAGTGCCTCCTCCACTCAACAAGCATGGGAGACATTTACAAGATCCCTTTGAATGTCTTTCATATATGTTAATCAATACAGGTACTGACAGGTTCTTCACACAAATTCATATGTAGTCTAGTCAAAAAGTTTGAAGGACAACAAAAGCCATGAATTGTGTGGTTTCAGTAATAATGGGATCATCGTTGGGAATAACCACGGCAGCAGTGTGGCTCTATGGATGTTGGTTGGTCGGTGGAACGGTCAGTTCACCACCTTGATTTTGATTGAAACATCTCAATAATCCTTCAGTGGATTACCATGATAATTTGCACAGGTGTTCATTGCCCCCAGAGAATGAATCCTAATGACATTAGTGACCCTCTGACTTTGCCTTTAGTTCCACAAAGAAGTTGATATTTGTGGTTTGAGAGTCAGCATGTTAGCATTTAGCTGAGATCTGTATGCAGCCTCACAGAACAGCTGGCTGTAGACTCAATCCTGTTATTACATTAGCTGTACTTTCAGTTCGTGACACGTTTCATCCATATGTGCATCAACCCTAAGGTTAATGCAGAAGGGTTAATACAACAGTCCCCTACACTTTCCATTTTTACAGAGCTGAGCATCATGTCTCTAAACAATGTAGTCATGTTTTTTCTCTCCTGCAGACTTTAACATGTTTAGAAACCACATTCAATCAGAAACTCCTGCTTTTGACAGATTTTTTTTGTCTATATTGATGGTTAAATTGATCCTAACTTAATCCCATTTTAAGAGCCAGAATCTTGCTTCAACCCCGTTTCTTGTCGGTTTCTCAAATCCTTTGTGTGACTGGTTTAGGCAGAGCGGCTCAGCCAAAACCACCACTGTCACTTTCAATTGACACAATCTCAGTTGTCATTTGATTGGCGCTCTGGTCTATTTGGACTGTGATTCACTCAAGATGTTTCCACTGTGGAGGGCTGTAACACTATAATGCCATAATGAGATTGCCAGCAGCTTATTTGACTCCACACACACACCTGCAAACCAATCACAGAGGGCTGGGATTCTCATTAGTTGAGTCAGGCAGGGATCTTTTCTGTAACCGTTCTTGTTCAGGTTGCTGTTTTATGCTTTTCACTTCTGATCAGTCCTTTGTTCTTGTTTCTCCTCTTCTCTTTTCTTCTCTAAGTAGGAATACAGATGTCAAGGCCATTTGCTGCCCCTGTGTTGGAGAGATGGGGGTCTTAAAGGGGGACAGTAAAAATCTCAGGCCACTGTAGAACATGATCCTCAATGCGCCGTTAACCATCAGCTGACCTGAGCTGATCTTTCTTTCCACTCCCCTTTTCAGTTTTCCCTCCCTCTTTATCTGTTCTGCTTCTTTCACTCTTGTTCTCACTCTTTTAACCTCTCATTCTCGCTCAGTCTTCATATCTCCCAACCGTCATCGCTATTAGTCTTTTCTTTCCGTCGTCTCCATGAGGAACTCTGTCTATCTTCTCTCCCTCCCAGTCTATCGACACACTTTCACCAGATGATATTTGGAAATGATTTGGCATCTTCTGATTTGATGGTTAGGGGAAAAAATCAGCTACAAAAGGTGATGAATTAATGTGTAGCATATTTATCCTGCATTGTTTAATATTTGTGGCACTGCAGAATCAATTGTCCTTTGTGGAAAACCACAAACGAGTTTAAACCGCACACTAAGAATGATTTGTAGACAATTTAATCCCAGTCAGCTATTTACAGAGCAGGACTTTTCCATTCACTTACCCATCCACTGACCCTGGTTGACCTTAATGTCTTTGGAAGCATCTCTTTTTCCACACATTTCCTCCACGGATCTCATTCACTTTTCCCACCGGAGTATTCGGTGTCCACTCCCCTCATACAGTCTCATATGTCACCAGAGACACGCGTGTTAGCCTATTAGCGCACTAAGTAGCGCTCTCCAAATTCCCCTGATAGTTTTTAATAAAGCCACTTGCTGTAGGGATCAGAGCAGCAGTGTTAAATTTAGGCTTTCATTAACCTCTCCAGGGCTCAGTTTCCTGCTATTGTCAGACTGCCGGGCACAAGCGTGGTGGACAGCGAGGGCTTTAGGGATGTTTGTGAGTGTGGGTGCAAAGGTAGTGGTCCGATGATCAAGTCCAGAGAGCGGAGATGAGTAGAGGGATCATCACCTCGTGAGAGACAGATAGCTGGTAATAGATGCGGCGATGGATCGAGCAGTAGGATGTATAGATAGACGGATGGAGGTGTGAAAGGAAAGCACCTGGTCCAGAGAGTGAGGAGGCCAATCCGGTGAGGAATCAAAGGGTCGTGACCCCTGACAGGTGTGGAGGACTGGTGCTATCGCTGCAGCGTTTATGAGGGGCAGATGAAGACAGCAGAGACAGGAAGGAGTTGCCCGCACTGAGGGGGAAGAAGCTGCAGGGGCAGATCACAAGTCAACACTTCACCAATCCCGCTTCCTGGTCTGTGTGTGTCTGAGAGTGTGCACATATGTGAGAAGTGTGTTCACACTTCAAGGATCCTATATCAATGCCCACTTGTCAGCCAAGTGCTTTGAAAAGGATTCTTTCAAATTCAATTTTGAACTTATCCCCCAATTTCTTGTCCAGAAATATTTTTCCCAGCGAGTCAGCACATCACTCAGTGACTCTAATTTATCCAGTGTTTGCTCAGCTCCATATATGGTATATTTGACTTATGTTAATGAGAGTCTCTCTGCCAAACCAGAGGAAGATAAATATACATCTGAGTTGAGCATAAGGAAATCACATTCCTGTCAGTCTTACATTGAGAATAAGGCTCCTGCTGCTTGTTTTGGGTGACATCTGATTGATGTATCATAACTTTGAGTGAGATCAGCTTGTGGTTGGAGTTTGTGTTCATGTGTGGTTGTGGGTAATTGTAAGTGTGTGTCTACACGTGTATGTT
Source organism: Pempheris klunzingeri (assembly GCF_042242105.1). Taxonomy (NCBI): domain Eukaryota; kingdom Metazoa; phylum Chordata; class Actinopteri; order Acropomatiformes; family Pempheridae; genus Pempheris; species Pempheris klunzingeri. The sequence continues at coordinate 654,979 of NC_092020.1, forward strand.
TGTTCATGTGGCGCAGAGGATCAGTCAAATCTTCGCTGACGGAGACCAGGATGCCAGGCACCATCGGGAATGCTGGGAATGCTGGATGCCCTTTCACAATGACCTTTGTTTGTCGTGTGTGAAAGATAAGTGAGAGACGTCAGGGAGCGAGCAAGTGGCCTTGAGGAGTTTATAAGGTCTCCCGTATAAACAGAGGGACCCTGTAGAGATACTCTGAACCTACTAACAGCCGTTGCAAATAGACTCTCATTATATGGAGCTTGTTTCATTTAAAAGGCATGTGACCTCTTATGCTTGGGGATTAACGTAGAACTATTTCTAGTTTTCATTAAAATTCTCTCTCTATATTTGGCTGTTTTGTCTGTGAGCTGTCTAATTAAAAAAATATCTCCACAAATCGAGATCAGCCTTGGACACTGAATTTGTGGTATGAAATAGAGAACAGATGGTTTTGGGCTAATTAAGTCAAATATTTATCTCTTTGACATGTTTTAGTCTCATGTTGTTGTGTTTTGCTAACCTTTATAGTCTAATAGTTCAAGTCCTTCCTCGTGCATTTTCCAGGAGCCATGTTGTGGTCATTTTTCTCCATGATAAGTCTATCTGTTATTTATGCCCTTGGCATGGAGAATCCAGCCGTGTGTTTAGCATCCGTCATGCTCTTATCAGAACTGCTGGGGGTAAGGCTCCCTGATCGATCGGCTGCTCCTGCTAAGTGGACAACCCCAATTTGTTAAACAGACAACCCAGTTAAAGGCAATTTTACTCTCCAACCAAAGAGAGGACTGCAGAGGAGGAAATGTTTGCTGTGGCACATAGATCACTTTTGGGAACACTAAAGCTCAGGAGTGTCTTGCGGCAGAGGAGTGAAGGCCATGTTTGGAGGAGTGTGGAATGCTTTGGCCCGTTGTCGTTCCGCTGGTCTGGTGATGGTGGTGTCAGGTTGACTGTGTTCCTGAGTTACTTGCATTCCCATCGTCCCCTCCCTAAAAACATAACACCGACCAGCCCCGTGCTGGGGATGGATCATGGCATCAACTCACCAGCCATTATTGTCCCACCAACTTCTTTTTCTATCATATAGAGAGAGGCATGCTAATCCCTCTGTCCACAGAAACACACATCAGATGTCAGAGGGGGTAAGATGGGAAGGACACAGTCACCTTGTGCAAATGGGACCTGGTGTTTTCAGACAAATGGATAAACAGTCAGACAGTCGGGCAGACAGCCAGACAGAATGGACTGAGGTTCAGCCAAGACCCTTCAAACAAAGCCCACCGGAAGGAGCTTGGCATATTTTAGGTTTACTGTTATACTGCCCTTACACTAAAGCCTCTTTTAATGTAACTGTGGCCTTAAACATGTGTGCATTTGTATTTGAGCGCACACAAATACACACAAGCTATTCTTGTCTAGCCACTCATCTGAAAAACTGTCGAGCTGGTTATGTTACACTGGGAAGGACCGTGGAGGATTTGGAGGGCAGATTTTGAAGCTGGATAACCTCTCAGGCAGTTTAATGTCGGTGTCATTGTTGTTGGCTCTGCACCGTGCTGCTGACTGCACAGCTCCTAATAAACTTAAACTTCCCCATTACGGGAATAATTGTTCTGGTTAGGTGGAATGTGGGCTCAGTCTGTGTGTGGCCAGGCATCGCCTGCCTGCACCGCGGCTCTGAATGCTCAGCTTCCCCCGGGAAGGTTTGCGCTGCTGTACTTCGCTTTGCCTCCACACACAGTGACCCTCGAGGCTGCTTGCAGAGTTTGGAGCTCTCCGCTTTGCTCGGAGATTGAGTTGCAATGACTATTCAGAATGGAATAACAATGTGAAATTGATTATGATCAGCCACATATCAATTGTGGGGAAGGACACTAATGAAAAGAGAGTAAGTAGAGGAAAAGTAGAGGATGAATCTACATTAATGTCATCATTCAGTCAATCGCTGGTTAAAACATACAAAAAATTATTCTTGTCATGCTGACAGGACTACGATTGCGCTGCCATTGTTTAGTCACATAGCCAATGGAAAAACCATTGAATTACCAGCCAGTGTGGTTTGTACTCCCAAACTTTATAAAGTCCTGTGTCAACACTTCCCCTTTCCCAAATTCCACCCAAAAGCCTCAGGAATCCTCCCCACTGTATCGCCCATTGCCCCTGACAGAACTGTCTCATTGTGCAAATCGGGTCCATAAAGGCTGTTTGGACTCAACTTTCTGTAGCGATCGGTGGTGATCCACCGGATTAAGGGAATCCGGGGTGGTGAGGGATTTATACCTTCAAGTCGATTACATTATATCAGTAGATTTTGTAATTCAAATGTGAAATGTAGCATGTAGAGTAGTCTGGTCAAAAAGGTCAAGGAAGGTGGTAGGCAAGCAGACTTCTTGTACGATTTTATTTTACAGTGCTTCTCCATTAAGTGCAACTTAAATTACAAAACAATACAGAAAATTATTTACAAAGAAACAGAATTTCAAAATTAAATTGTAGCTACTCAAACAAAAAACCGTCACACTGTGGCAGCACAGCCCTCACCTCTCTGTCGAGGCAGCCAAATCTCTACTCATTATATAGGGCATTCAATTCACACCTCGCTCCCTTCAGATCTACCACTCTGCAGCATGGTGACCTATTCTGTACCCAGAATGCAAACAAATCTGCAAATATCATCCTTGTACACACTACGAACTTCTAGGTGTTTCTAAATATTTCCCTGCAAGTGAAATCAATACCAGTTGATGCGTTTTAATACCAAAAGAAACATTTATCAAAAGGAAAAAACCCTCCACTTGGTCTGACCCAGTGATGTCACTCTGACATCACCAACACCATAAATTCAGGAAGTGCTGGGCCGGCCTCCTCTCAAACACTACTCCTGCATGGTGAGCCAGAACAAACACAGAAAGGTAAGTATGAACAAAGGAACAAACAATCGGTCCACATTTTATTTGTGACTTAATAAAGGATAACTGAACTAATTGACTGACTGTGTATTTTACTTTAATCCTTCCTGTGATAGATGTAAACTGTAGCATAATACTAACACAAACAAGCCCGGGATAGTATGTGCTTCAATGTTACACTATGGCCTGGTTAGATTAAAGCAAAATACACATAGAGAAAACAGTATGTAGAATGAAAGTGTCCAGGGACGAGTGGTGAGGAGAAATGAGCGTTCTCACCCATAAACAACCAAAAGTCGCAATGATTCAGCTAATTTGTGTGTCATTGACCTCCACTGCTGTCCAAAACCTATATAAAACACATCAGTTAGCCACACTGTTGCACTGGGTGACATGTTCCTCCTTAACAATAAACACAGACACTGGAAGTTTATTTTGAGTTAAACCCACTGTGCTGCTGCCACCAGCACACCAAATGTGTTTTAATCCAGGGATGAAAATAGTCCCAATAAATGAACTATTTACTCCTGTTTGAGGAACGTTTGCTTAAAATGCTAATAAGTTCCTGGTTGAAATGTCGTCATTTGTTTGACCTTTTTTTTTTTTTTTTTTAAAAGATTCACATCTTAGTGTGAAGAAATATGCTTAGATAGAATATTACAGTATTGTCAATCTTATCCTTTAATAGTTTGTTGCATTACTTCACTGACTTGGACAGATTGCAGATTGATTGAAATCCCAATCCGTGAGGCCTGGCATGTTGCAGTAAAGTGTGCAGAGTGTGTTTGGCATGCCGTCGCTGTCTGATGCCTATCACTGTGATTAGAAGTGTCATTAGTTCCAGCTCTGCCAGCTCCAGCCGAGCCTGAAAAATCATGTTTATCTATGGAGTATAAGAACATATGTACATACACACACACACCCTCAAGTCCATTCAAGCTTGAAAATGGCTGAAAAAATGTGCCACACGCAAACAGACGTGCAATCACAAATCTTTTCAGTCTTACTCTGTTTGTTCTGTCTGTGTTTGTGTGTAGTCTTGTCTCCATGTTGCTGTGTGTGTGCAATTTACATGGTGTACTTGGTGTGTGTGTCTGTTTGTCTTTACCATGTGTTTATAATTTAGGAGGGCCTAATAGAGGATTTAAAACGCATAAATTTAAGGAGGATCACTTGCTATAGCAAACACAGTTTACATTTCTCTGTATTAATGAACAAAATTGCTGTGTCCTTGGAGGCGTGGCTGCCAGGTTAGAGTTGTGTACTTTTTGCTGGATAAGCAGATGTTTGCATGTAAACACTCCTTCTCTGCCAGATGGGACATCAAATGGATCCCTCAATGGCCAAAAAGGAAAACGTGTCCTTTAGTGCTTTTAATAGAAGATTTATGGATACAAACTGTGTACCGCATGTCATTAGGCTCAGAGGAGCTTCCCACGCTTAGGGACTCTTGCATCATGTATCTTGTGTCAAGTATTAAATGGATTATTTTTGAATGTGTATATATCATTTAATTGTTTCTCATTCATACAATGCTCATATGCACTTGCAGTTAATTCACCACTTTTTAGCCTCATGGGTTGTTTTTTTTTGTCATGTTTACAGGAGTCTCCATGTTCTCGGATTGTAATGTCTCTGTATGTAGTGGAATGTGTTTGAAGAGTTGATAGGAGTATGCTGCCCTCTGCCCCTCTCCCTCCCTCATGCTGTCTGAAGTGTGTTACCCTTGCCCCTCCTGTGCCGTCCCTCTGCTCTTTTTCTCTCCCTGCACTGGACCTCCCCTCATGCCCTCTGCTCCCTGGATGTCTGCATTCACAAACCTCACCCCCTTCACTCCCATAGTGCGGCCTCCATTTTTATCATTCCCATCCTTCTACCCTAAACCCGGGCTCCTCTTTGTCCCCCATGCACCCTCTGCAATCTTTACCTGGTGTCCAAGCTTCCCTCCCTGTTTGTCTCCATCTGTGGCAGTGCTGCAGATGTCCCATTATCCACAGGTCGTCTGGCTTAAAGCTTAAACCCCCACTATCCCCCGCTGCACCCCTTCAGCTTCCACAATCTGGACCTTGATGGAAGAGGAATGTGTCCAATGCTGGAGGTCCACTTTGTGATGAACAGTCAAACACACATACACAACTTGTGTTTTCTGTGGGAAGGAAACAGCAATATTATGGTGTGAAGACAGACGGCTGTCAGTTCTCATCATCTTCTCAATAACGTGCCCTCACATCAGGCCTGGGGGAACTGCGACAGAGCAAGGTGTATGTATGTGTGAGGTGCATGTGTGTGTGTGCAGAGGGTAGAGGTTGGATCCCTGCGGTGCAGTTTATAGGACCTCAGTTATTAGATTAGTGAAACCTAAACAAAGGGCTGTCACTGTAAATGCTGATGGACTGGAATTTAGTTTGTTTTATGATCATCTGAATCTTAAGGCTTAGACATAATTTTCTTCTTCAGTTATTTCATCTGTTTGTCCTCAGTCTTCATTCACATGTCTGCCTTCAGGGCCATGTGTCGAGTTATAATTGGTCCGTGATGTTGAGCCGGTAGAACTCGGATGACCTTTAGGCCTGGTCCCTGAGAGAAAGTTCAGTACCAGGAATGGAAACATCACTCTTCTGCTGGGCCACACAAACATAGCCAAACCAGCAGCATCGCTAGAAACAACAGATGACAAGACTCTTTGGTTTTGAATAATTCGATTGAGAAATGGAAGCAGAAAGTTGCAACACACTTCTCTGAGCGAGCAGTACTGAAGTAATCTACAGATATCATTCAACCTTGTTTGACACAATGAGACGTTCCCCTTCAACGGTCCAGATGTCCCTCTTGCAAGAAACTCTTAAAAGGAGCGTGAGAGGAGGGATGGGCAACATCCAAGTAGCTCTGCTCAGACAGAGTGAAATGTAGACGCTTTTAATCTCTCTTACATAAGCACATTAGCGAGGAGAAGCTCATGTGTGGGTAGTTTACACCAAAGGTGCAGTTATGCTCTGGCTGACAGCTGTTGAATGCAGAAGGCAATTTGGTAATTTCTTACATTAAGAGACCACTCGTGTCTGATGGATCGAACCCCATTGATCTAGAGGCTCATTGCTCTACCTCAGCACAAGATTCATTGTTACAAACAAGAATTTAACTGAAGGTGTGAAAAAAATGCAAAGTTGTGCATTTATTCTTTGTGTGGTTTTTACCAAGATATTCCACTCCCACACTTTGGTCTTGCCCCTTGCAGACAGCAAGACGACAACCCCCAGCGCTGATGGATGAATCTCACACTGAGTGGAACTTTTGATATCTTCCTCTTCTTTTCCAACCCCTCACTCCATCTTTTCCCCAGAGAGAGGCCAGAGCGGTCCGGGCCAGGCTGCTCTGTGTCGGACAAGCCGGGCTTCCCGGTGGGTGATAAGTGACGGAGCATGGCCCGAGTGGTCAGGGTCCGCGGGGAACAACCCTGGAGAGGCCCTGAGGGGTCAGAGGGCATGTCAGAGGTCATGTGTGAGGAAGATGAAGAGAGACTGGCTCTAGCTCCTTGAGGTACCACAACACAGATGGTGATGAGGGGTAATCAGAGACGGAGCTGGTTGCCGTGCAGGTCAAGGCATGGGAACAACTACTGCAGAGAGATTCTGAGAGTGTGTGCGTATATGTGTTGTAAATGACACATTTAAGCTAGCCCCCCCCGTACTAATGAAGCACTCTATGCTCCGCTCTAAGCATAATAATCAAAGACTAAAGCTGTCCGACTGGGGTAATTAAGAGGTTTGTTTTCAGAATGCCTGTTTGAAGCAGCTGACGTGCTGCCCATTAATCTTTCATGGAGCTTTAGGCAGAAAATCCACAGTATGTTACAGATAGCTGCACATATTTGGCCAAGCTATTTATTTACCATGAAATTCAAACTACAAGGTCGTTAGACCATATTGTAATTTGTGTCATATATACTTTTCTGTTGTGCTCTGAGCTTTGCTTAATGTGGTCTCAGTTTGGGACTGTGGCGGATGGCAGGTGTGACTAATTAGGGCGTGTGTGCATAAGTGCGTTTGTGAGTGAGAGAGAAAAAATGAGGAAACTGGTGTGCGTCCATGTCTGGATGCGTGTTTGTACTCATGACTGATGGTGTAGGGTTTTTAGCGTCTGCATGTATTCGCAGAGGATCACAGGACCAGACCTCAGCTGGGGGATGACCCCTACTGAGGTCCTGCAGGCCCCCGGGGGCCAACCGCTGAGGTGGGTGCCTGCTCTCTCAGTAGGAGCTCTCTGTAACAGCGTCCTGTTAGCTCACACTAACTCTGTTAGCTGGAGTAATGAGATTTTTAAAGAGCATTATAAAAGTGTTATTTTCAAGGAGATACAATCTGAGTTGAGTTAAACTCAGGAAGCGGCACTGGAACATAAATGCTTTCTCGGTCTGTTAGTCACATCATCAAACTCTGGCGTTTCTCTCTTTCTCTTTCAGCGTGTTCGGCTAATTACCTCCTGTCCTGCCTGTGTCCTCTGCTTAATAAAAATCAAATCTCTCGGCATTTCCTATTTGGCAGGAAATGGACAATCGGAGATAAGGCTTATTTGCATAAAGATGGCAGAAAGAGGAGAGTAGAGGGTAATTATTTGCAGGGAGAAGGAGAGTCAAGTGAAAGCTTGATTCCACTCGGGGGTAAAGTCCTTGTCCTGATAGTGGGTCGGTTATCTTTATGCCAATCCTGTGATTTAACTGATGCAGCTCTCTTTGATGTTCTCTTATCACAGATGTCGGCCTAAGGACAGTTCCCATGCACTTGGCCTAGCATGAGAATTGTTATGCAGTCCAAATGTGCTGATTTATTGAGATGCTATCAGGCGTCTAACCAATGTTTCTTAAATGCAATACAGCAGGGAATTTACCACAACAGACAGAGGGCATGTGCTTTTTTAGTATTCTGGAGATTTGAGAGTTACAGGAATAGTTGGATGTTTTGGGAAATTTCTTGGCAAGAGTTAGATGAGAATGTTGATGCTACAATATCTGTCTGTTAATTATGTAGCTCGGAGGTGATTTGTTTTTTCTTTAAATAGCATGAAGACTGCCTAAAGAGTTTTCCTTTTAAAGAAATGCAACTGATTCAGTTAGCCAGTAAATAATCTCATGACCTTGACGAGCTGTTATCACCTTCCCTTTTAGAAGCGCTGCTATAAACAAGTCCTTGCTCTTCAGGTAGCCTCTCACCAAAAACCACATTACCAGCCGCCATCCATGTTTTAGCGCGGGCTCACCTTCCATGGACTGGCAGGCTTTCAAAGACGGACTTTGCTTGGATATGATAATGTGTAGCTGTGGTTATTGTGTCAGATGAGACGTGTTTTGGGGGCCGTGGAGATGTCTGTGTGCGATAGGGTTTGGTAGGAACGCGCTGCTTTCTGTTTCAGTGTGAGATCGTCTGTGTTTCTGGATCAGGTAATGAGCTGAGGGGGAGCTCATATGTGTCACTTCAAACTGATTTTCTGCTGTTATTGAAACCTCATGTTCCAGTTACATTTTCAGCATTCTTTCTTTCAGTTTTTTGTATTTTATCTAAAGTCCAGATGTCAAGAGCTCACGGTGTATATTTGTGTGTGTGTGTGTGTTTTTCATGCACTTCAGTATGCCTATAAATGCATGAATTCAGACCTGGGCTCAGAGATTGACTCTGGCTTTCCTCAAACTGTCTATAAAACACAGGAGCCTGAATCTGTTAAGAAGCAGATCATCCCAGCGTATGACGTGTGGTTTTATCCAGAGTTTAGATTTGCTGAATATGCATTTGTGATTCATCCATGAATGTAGTCTGAAAAATGGTGAGAGATTTTATTTTCCCTTGTCATCTCTGGACAATGGTGATGATTTCCAACGTCAGATCAGTTTGTTGATCCTGCCTCACTGACACTCTTAAATAGAGAGATCTGAACAGATTACCATAACATTTAGTATTGTTCATGTGTGTTAATAATCCCCATAAGATGTCATAATTATTTTTTTTACCACCTAATCTTTTCTTTAGTGCCACTCTCAGGATGGATTTTTGATACACATTAGTCCAGGACAACATCTCACAAGAGCTGGATCATGAGATTTGTGTTTAATTCAAGGTGGATACTTGAACATTCACCAAATATACCGATATTAAATCAAACTTTACCTGCATTTGTATTATTTTACACAAGCAACCAGAATGTATTATCCCTTATCCTGAGTATCATTTAAGTATATTATTTAACCTAAATCATGACTGTAATTAGAGCCAAAGAGAGCTTGTTTTGTATGACCAAAAAGATTTCTAATGATAAAATAGAGAAAAGCAGAAAATACTCATATTTGAGAAGCTAGAACGAGTGAATCTACTGTAAAAACACTTGCACATCTCTTATCTGAGGGACGCCAGTCAGGCTACATGGGAGTGTGTGCACTGGATGCTGGTGGGTCAAAGGTCTGGCATTACTGTAGCAGTTTGTCAGCGCTGATAGAACCCAGTAGCATGACTGATCACAAAGCTTTAAACTCGCCCGAGTTCACCACAGACCCACCATTTACCCAATCACAGAATCAAACACTCCTTAACTGCGGAATCAGGTGTGTCCTGATTGGCTGAGAGCGACTTCTGGCAGTACTCAGGCTTCCTCTGTGGTGTGCCTAGCTCACACTGTTGTTGTGGGAAGGATGCGGAGACCAGAACGATGTCTTTAAACTGTGTACAGACCCTGTTTGTCCTAATTCAAACACATGGGCTATTATAAAAGTTTGTGTCTACTCTGTTATTAGTGGCAGATTTGTGTTATACAGTCTTACCTAACACACACACACACACACACACACACACACTTGATTTCCTACTGGCACTATATATACAGTGTGCTCTCTGGAGTACACGCTGTGAGTCAGCCGTTACTCCTGTCACTGCGTGGGTACATAACTGTCAGAATTTATGGAAATAAAGTGCAAGTGAGGACGAGGAAGAAAGAAAGTTTTCCTATCTGTGTAGGCTGACCTGTTAAACTGCTCAGGAGGACGTCTGAGCTCTGGCTTATGTGACTGAAATGAAATTTAGTATGGTGCACTTTAATCCTGACCATTTTTCAAAGCCATACATTTTTAAGAAGACACATGAATGTATAAAAGATTTCCTGCCTCACAGACTTTTATTGAAATTATTGCAATCACTGCCTTTGTTTTTCCTGAACAAAGTGTGGTAAGGCAGCTACAGGCAGGGTCCGTTTTGAAAATTCATCTTGCTTTCAGAAAGTTCCAGCATACAATAGTTGAGAGTTAGCTGCCTGGAAGGAAGGAAATCAATGTGAAAATTGATGTTGTGCTTCGAACAATAACTAGCAGATGTATGAAATGTATGTGATTTGATGGTCTACTACACACAAAGCCACAAAAAGTTGTCTGTCCCAGTACCTTGGCTTGTTGTCCTCAGCACTGAGTGGTTACTCTGCTGCAGTTGGGACTACATGTCTTGCTCAAGGCCACTGACATGGTAGCTTTCAAGTTTGGGAAGAATACTGGTCATTCACTGTCCACTCCCAAATCTTTGCTTCCCGTCCAGTGATGGCACTGACATAGATCCTCACAGTCATAATTAGCACCGGTGAATAACATCTCAAACTTCTCTCCGCAGCCACTTCCATGAAGATCTTGTAATGTTGATTGCTCCAAACAAACAGCACCTGGTTCCTGTTGTTTTCCCCTGTTGTCCTCCTGATGTGTACAGTAAATGTCCTCCTACAGGGGGTTTAGCTCTGAATTGTTCTGTGACTGTTCGAGAATGCATTTGTGTTCAGGTTACATGAGGAGAGATGAGATAAAGTTAATGGGTAATGTAATGTCACGCTACTTACAAGGCCAGGTGGAGGGAAAGTCCATGTCCTCCTTTTCAGTTTCCTTGTTCTATCTCCATCTCTTCTCATCTCCTGTCATATTTCTGTCTCTCTCTATTTTGCATCAGCAACCCTCTATTTTAATGCAAGTGTATCTCCAGTTGGGAGTTAATTTGTGGAAATTTACAGAATTTATGGACCATGGCCAATGCATCACTGTAGAAACGTAAGCAGATATACCCTGAAATCAGATCTGCCTCTCCATGCGATAATTCTACGCTGCCTGTGAGCGCACGCCTGTGAAACAGTCCGAGCAGCTCTGTGGAGCTCATAGCTGTACAACTGCATTGTGAATTTCCCCCTATGGGGGATCAATAAAGAAAAGTCTAACTGATGGCTGACTGTTTGGTGACCTGGCTGATGAGGCTCAGTCACGATGCCTGTTAATAAAACTATAGCACCAGCTCCCACTGTGAACCCCAGCAATAGTCTGGGACAAAATCCAAATGTTCCATTGTTTTCTTTCTCTTTGGTTCTGCAACTCTCTCATTAAATTGAGTGTGTTTGCATGTGTGTGTAGCTCCATGCACAACATGTGAGTGTGTGAATCTTTCTTGTGAGATTCAGTGTCTCAGTCACAAGCAGACCTTTGCTTGGGATGTAAATTTATGAATACTTTGTGTTGAATAGCTGGCAGTACACTCAGAGGAGAGACTTTTTGTTTTAGTTGGAGCATCACACTGGCCCTTGTTCCACTCCCACAGTCTCGTCCCCCACCATGACTTTCACCCAAGCACATATGACCCCCAGTTTGTTGGTCGCTGTTATCAATAATAGCACAAGATAACACTTTTGAGTGAGGAGGATGCTTGACTTTAAGAGTCATGTTTGCTATTTCTGAGCATTTTTTCACAGATCAAGTTCTGACCCTCCAAAGGAATTCCTTTACAAACCGCCGATATCTTCAAGGACTAAAAATAATTTATTTGAAATCGAGAGCAAAATCTTGGCGGCCTGCTTCCCAATGTCTCCGGGTATAAAAGGCTCTGATACGGAGCTGAGGAGGTTATTAACCAGCCCGGTGCCTTTTAGTGATGACTTCATCACAAAAGTCAGGCTGAGCCTGAGGGTCTTATGGGTGTCTGCAGGCTCTCAGGGGGTTAAGCTGCACTTTCAAGGAGCATCCACTTGTTTGAAAACCAGGGTCTTACAGGTCTTCCTGACCCCTGCCATCTTATTTCTGTGCAGCTGATCAGACATCCTCTGTCCTACAAACACAAACACAATGTTAACTCACGCTGTCTAGCTGAATGGATATGAATCTGGGCTTATTCTTATCTGGATGCTCATTTCCTGCTTCTCACACCTCACCGCCCTACCCTTAAACACACACACGCACACACACTAAAACACACTCGCAGTATGCCCAGGGGTCGGAGGGAGAGAGATTAAGAAGCTAGTCATAGAGGTTAAAGGTCACAAAGTTCCTACCTCCCAATGATTCTGGGTCAGTATGGTGTGCAACTGTGTGCACCCTTGCGTATGTGCCCATGTGAGCATGTGTGTTAAAGGTGGACAAAGCAGGGCTTGTGTGCAGCTGGGAGGGCCACATTGTGTTGATGAGGTCTTAATCAGAGTGCTTACAGCCGGGGTTAGAGGGTTGGCGGGTGATGTTAGATTTTGATTGGGCCCCTGGGAACCTGATGGAGCCAGAGGGCATGGAGGCGGGGTGGCAGCGGAGGGCCACAGCATCGTGACACGGCTGATTTCTCTCGGTCAGTGCACCCAGCATGCTTTTTTTGCACATGGAGTCGCACAAAAATACACACACACATTTGATTGTCCAACACCATACAGACACCAGCCAGAGGTTTGTTATTGTAAGGCAGGAAGAGCCTACTGTGCAGCTAAACCAGCTCTTGCCCTGCAGCCAGCATCTCTCGTACCTCAAAACCTAAAAACCACCAGACTGGCTCCTATCTAGCTCCCTGCCTCAGGCTGCAGGGTCTAAAGTCACTTTGAGCAGAGTGAAAGCTATCAATCAACCTAACGTGTCGTTATAAATGAAAGAATAAAGACAGGAATGCTTTATTGGGTTTTTATAGGGAGTCCCTCTCCTTACTACGCACTGCTTGATCTAATGCCAAGCGTCTGGCGGCGAGGATGACTAACATGGTTGTGGAGAGTTTAGAGGGCTGTTTGGAATGATGTGGGAGATATGTGTACATGTTTTATGTGTTTGTCATGGTCAAAAAGATTTTAAAATGCCCTTGAAATTTCACAACATATCTGAACTTAAAATCAATCAAAAACTGCTACTGGAAATTTGGAGCACAGCTTTCCTGTCCACATTTATTTACTTTAACGTTCAAAAGTGCAAGAACGTTCCCCCACGGGCCACTGAAGGTGATTTGTGACTGTAGCCTTTTTCCAGTGTGTTCTGGGAAAGAAAAATTAGGCAGTTTTTGACCAGATTACTGTATGCATGCCTCCCGAAGCAGTAGAAAGTGTTGGCAACATGCCACCAGCAGCAGGAGCAAATACTGACCACACACAAACCACCAACAGAATACAAAACAACCAGTATGGTAGAAAACAGCATCCAGAGGCTAGAAAGTTTTAGACAGTTTAGGGAGTGGAGAAATACAACAACGCTTCTCTAATGCCAGCAGCATTTTCAGATCAGTCACAAAAGTTAGAGCCACGCGATTTCAATGTTTTTTGCTTGTATAAGATGCTAAGATAAAGTTCAATACGTTGCTTCTGAAGGGGATGACATTGAATTGGTGTTGGCCTCAGTGATTTATTTGCCGTCTGTGACCAAAGGCTCAGTTTGGTAAACTGTGGTCACTCTCAGACTTCCAGTGAACATCTTGCTGTCCCTCAGTAGAATACTTTTGTGATGGGCCAATGGTGTTGTCTGGCTTCAAAGCAGGCACCCGCTTTTTCTCCTTAACTCTTAAAGGTTAGCAAAGATAACTATAAAGTGAAATATGAAAGGGGTGAAGGGGAAACAGGGGTCAGAGCAGAGCGGTTCCTCTGGTTTTCCTCCATCCAGTGGACTTTCATGGGAGGGACAGCTGCCGTCAAAACCAATCAGTTTCTTCAAAAACCTGTGAGAATAACCGTACTGAATGGATATATGCCCATATACCTTTCATACACTGACATTCCCAAATCCTGTCATATATATGATGTATATTCTTTAATAAATGGTATTAGATCCACATCACGTCTCTTAGTGATGCAGAACATCTGTCTTCTCTCAGGAAACAGATGCTTTGCAGCGCTCTGACCTTTTCTCAGGATCACTTAAAATTAGAGGCTTTCGTCTTTTGCAAAAGGGGAGAAATGTTTGAGTGTTTATTTTCTACCCAATGTTTGCATGCTCTTGTTTATTCAAGCCTAGTCCAAATTGTTCCTCAATGGCTCCCTGAAAGATAAATAGGTGGGCAGTGTGGCGATAGATCAGCAAGCGAGGATGAGTGGATGACGACACGCTGGGCTGCCAAGAGAGATGCATCCTGCGGTTAGCCGCTGGACTCTGATGCAAACATCTTCTTTAATGGGCTCAGCTGTTGGACGGATGGAGGATGTGGATACACACTCTGCACTCCCTCCATATTTTCCCATGACTCAACTGTTAAAATCCTCCGTGCCCACTCCTGCGTTATTTTCTTCTTTGCTTCTTCCTTCACTTGTACATTGTTTCTGTTGCTTTGTCAGATGATACAGTGGCTTGTCTGATTGCACGCTTAGTTCAAGCATTATCTGTTCAAATGAAGAGGAGCAGTACTTCAGATGCTCCTTCAAGCTCATCAGAATTTTTGCTACAACAAACGCGTTTTCATATTTTCTCTATTTCTCTATTGTGTCCTTCATGTTCTTCTGATTTTCTTAAGTCAACTTACGTTGTGTTTATTTTGCTGTGAAGCAAAAATCAAGAGCTTGGCCACTTTTTGAAGGGGTCAGTCATCATCCACTTGTATGTGGGAATGCTGCTGGCATGTTGTCCCAGTGTTGCGTTTGTGCTCATGCGTCATGCTCAAAGACAGACACACACACACACGCAAATACATACACACACACACACACACGCACACACACACACACACACACACACACACACACACACATAAACACACACACACGTGAGAGTCTAAAGCACTATAATCAAAGCCACATTTGTTCATTTCATACTTGCAAAATCTTTCTCTGGAGAATCAATTGAAGTAATTAGATGCCATGTGAGATGCCACATTTCAACCATTGCAACATACAGCTTGTGAAACCTGTTAACTTTGCAATACAGTAAAATATAATGACTGCAATATGGCATGTGATATGGAAAATTGTAAATAGAGTTAGAACAAATGCCAGTCAAACAGCTGTGTTAAATCAGTCACTGAAGTAAAATCAATAAATCTGCATCTAACACCATTACATTTGTATCTGAGAATTTTGGCACAGTGCATGTGTAATGATACAGCTTGTGCACTCACAGATGCACTTTAGCCTGCTGTGGGTCTGTGTTAAAGCTGCAGTTTGAGGCACTCAGAGCTTCCAGTCTGCTGGTTTGGACTGAAGGGTGTATCTATAGGGAGATTAGTGGCCTTCCGCTTGCTCAATGGGCTCCGTTAGTTTTAGGACTTAGCTTTGTCACGGCAGGCGCACGAACTGCTCTCCAAACAGCTCTTTCATTTGGGCCCAGTCACTGGGTGACCCACATACTGGACTGAGTGGATGGGAGGGGAGATGAGCAGTGAAAAAGGCATGTGGGAAAATGGAAACTGTGATGACATAACCATCCTGATGACTCGTTTATTAAATGATGCTGCCACTGGCCTCCAGAGGACTATCTAGATTAAGAGGAAGATTATAGTAATCGCTGATTAATTGATAATTGATAAATGCTGTGTTGCAGTGTAGTTGTAGTGCTGAAAAGCCCTTGAGCAAGAGCATGTGTAACCTCTGCTCAGCTCCGAGATGAAAGACAGACCTCCCCTCAGTGTTTTGGTTCTGTATCAGTTTTGTTTTTTCAGGAGGCGTAAAAAGCCAACGAAAGATCTCGATCCAGTCAGCTCCATAGAAGGGGATGGGGGTGATGGAGGAGGCTGGACAGAGGACTTCCCTGCCAGGGGCTGCCAGATGTGTGACCTGGCCCATCACTCTGCGATAAGAGCGACAGCTGACTCTCAGCTAGAGGCATAGGGGAACCCACGCTGATGCATCCAGAAGAAAGACAAATTGATAAGTAAAGTAGAAGACAAGGGCAGAGGTATGAGAGACAAGAAAATGGGCAAAATGACAAATAGGCAGTTCAGAAGTTAAAGCATGGGAACAAAGGTTTGACAGAAAGAGAGAAACTTCTGTTATTCATCTGCAGCTCACATGTGCAGCCCTGTTTCACGAAATGTACCAGCCGAGTGGCTCCTCGAGGCATCCATAACCGCCCGCTCACTCAACACAAGAGTTTCATCCCACCTTCCACCACGAGCAAGCTGTGTAATAAAACCAGTGTGTTTCACAGAGACTCCTTCGTTCAGTCTCTATTCTCACTCACCGCTCTGTCTAATTACCTCACAAACACTGAGTCAGGCTGTGCAGGTTCACCAATTTGTTCAAAGCATACATTAGACAGGAAAAGGCGATAGCGATTTATTAGCCAAGTTTATATTTTAATAGACTGCAGACGCTGCATGTCATGGATGTTCACTCCCATTGGCTGGGAGCTTTTTTTCTCAGGCTCTTATTGGTTGGTATAGAGATGCCATCAGTGAGCTAATGGCTTGATATCTCTGTGATCTGCTCAGCAGTAGACCCCCGTTGTGCAGAGAGCCTGGACCCTGCAGAAAAAAAAGGGCCACATGTTTATCTGTGTTGTTTTTGCCCTCTGGGGAGAGGGAAGAGAGGTGATAAGGATCTCAGCAGGGTTTAGGCCAATCCCCATTGTTCAGTAGGCCTGTGTGTGTGTGTATGTATGTGTGTGACACTGAGAGGGCAAGAGAGAGCGATTGGAATCCATCACTTCATCAGCTCACTTTATAAAACATCTGTCTGATCAGTTTTACTATGTTACTTTAGAATAAAGGTTGTGCAAGAATGAAAAGAGGACACAAGAAAAGGAGAAAGAGGAGGAGTGAAGGAAAAACGCAGTAGCAAGCAGAGAATGTTAATAAAAAAAGCTTCAAAGTGACACACATTCATAAAAACAGGAATTTAACTCAGACTCTTAAATCACAACTATTGTATGCGTAGATTCAAATTACATCACTGTAAATATAGATAACATACATATTCCTAAAGTATCAGATATGGCAGTGAAAGCACAGGAGAGTGGTTTCATTGACTTTATGGGATTCAATAATCATAGTGAGTTACAGTGTATGGAGGGTGCAGGTCTGCTGTCGCCACAGGACCACCACAACCACAGGGCTCCTGTACAGAAGATCGCTTTTCATCACTTGTCCCATGAAAGTCATCCATTATCCCAGAGAATTACCTCTGTGTCCAACTAAATGATTTATTCAACTATACCAAAACAATCACTTATAAATTACATTAGAACGTAACATGTTTGATTTCCCCCCCGGCTCAACTGAGGTTTACGTCAAAACGGAGAGCTTCAGTTACAGTTTCAATGGATGGAGAGGCTCTGTGTGTGTCTGTGTGTGTAGCCAGGCACTGAGAGTCTCTCCATAAAGTAGCTGTAATGAGAACAGCATGGTTTGGGCAGCAGACAAATACAGAGAGGAGACGAAAACCAAAATGCTGAGCTGACCTGCTGTTATCAGTTGGTCTTTAATAGAACATATAACAACATATAACTGGACTAAACATTCAACCACGTGAATGATTGACCAAGTCAAATCAAATGACATTTAAGTTATTTATCAAGTAGCAAAAACCAAACACACAGCTTCTTAAATGTGATGTTTCATCTTCCTTTTGTTCCCTTTACCTTTTCAGCATGTCAAGCTATTTTAAAGGTGCTTAAAAGATATTTTCTCAATCAGCTTCATTCAATAAGCAAAGAAGTCCTACGTGAACAGAAAATAATCTGCAAGCAGGTGTTGCTTCCACTTAATTTAGCAGTCACTTAATTGAAATAGTTTTGCATTTGCATGTGATCCTTGCCCACGTTAGAGCACTGTAAATGTAGAAACCAAAGAAATCTCTGACTTTCACAGCAAAGCACACAAGCAAAAAAAGAAAAGAGAGGAAGAAGTAGAGACAAAGCTGATACAGGTATGTGATGGAGATCAGGTGCCCCCACTTCCCAATTTGAGTTTTTTTTTTTCTTAGTCTGAGACAAAAGTCCACATAAAAGACACAGAATTTATTTCCCCAGCTTTGTGATTCTACTTGCCTTCTCTCTTTGGAGACATTAGCCTCTTATATTTCAGTACATTTGGATTTGTGTGTGTGATTGAGAGTCCAGACTGCAGCAAACCCAGAGGAAATGCGAGTCAATAAAGTACTGTATCGAATGAAAGACCAGAATATATCTTGTGCAGGGCACGGAGAGATGACAAGATTTAGAATTTCATTGGATCATGGGCTATGCCTATAAAATCAGAACAATGCAGCATATAATGCAGTTGTTTTTGCTATACATAATCAGCTGGTTTCCCCAGCATGTTCCTCACCCTCTAGTCCTCAGCTGCATACGAGGCGTGCATGCGTCGTCATTGTCTGCTAGCGTCTGCTGCTCTGGCTGGGTTTGGTCTGCAGCACAGGTATTGTATTAAGATGACACATCTGTTCTTGGAGGCTCTTAGCAGGCGGTTTTTACCTGTGCAGCACCATCTAATCCTGGATTATCCCTGATCTTTGTGTCTGTGCTCCATCAGCAACTATTAAATCTCTCTCTCCCTGTCCACTTGCATTGTAGAGTGGATGCTTCAGGCCTTGAGCCTCTATATGACTTTTGAGGTTAGAATGTAAAGGCACATCTCGGTAGATCCTTGTTGATCCAGATCCTGAACTGTAAAAAGCGCTAAGGATTCTGGCTTTGATGAGCTCCACTGACATAATCTGACTTTGATGAACTCCATTGTGGTAATATAACTTTAAAGACTGTCAGAGGCTGTCTGGCAGTGCTGCTGCTGATCAGTCAAGAGTAAGACAGACAGGAACATTAGAAGCACGTCAGGGAGAAGGATCGAGGCGGACGGAGAAGTTCGGTGAGCCAAAGTGAAAGCGAGGGATAAAAGAGAGTTGATTTGGAGGAACAGCATGGATGCAGAGATGGATGGGAAAAGACAGGGAGGAGCAGAGAGGAGACAGAGCTCGAAAAGCAGCATGAGAGAAGTCTGGGCCAATCTTCTCAGGCTGTTTAGAAATGTAAAGTGATGTTTACGGTCGTGTTGTTATTATTTGCAGGTGGAGATGTTCTCTGCCCCGTCTCTCAGGAAATTCCACTCTAACCAAACTCCATCACTGTGAGAAAGGGCCTCTTCACCAAAGAATAAATCTCTTCTTCTGTTGCTTGTAAATCAGAGGCTGGAGTTTGGGTTGGAGTGCCGTTTAAGTGCCCATGTTTCTGATTAATGGATAATCAGTTCTGTAAAGTACTATGGAGTATTGTTTATGAGGTGGTGGAAGTTTCACTGTTTCAACAACAGAAAGTATTTTGGATATGGTTTGCTTTCGTTGCTCTCAAATTCTCTGTCAGCGGATGAAAGATTCATTCTACATTATTCATGTATAATGTATCTTCTCACCTGCTAAGCTGCCAAAAGGCTCCCCCTTGTGTCCAGAGTCATTGAAATGACAGATTCAATATGTGGTAAGACAAAAAAAACATTTCTGTGCGTCAGTCTCTGGCCGCCTGTAAAAGAGAAAAGAATGGCAGTGTCCCTTATAGATGAATCAGATGTGTGTGTGTGTGTGTGTGTGTGTGTGTGTGTGTGTGTGCGTGCGTACATGTGTGTGTGTGTGTTTGTGGAGTTACAAGTGGCAAATAAGTGGTATTTTAGGGAAATCCACATGTGTGACATATTGATGTGAACATTCAAATTCAGACTCACGTAGGGTGACGTAGGGTCTTCAGCAAGCTCAGTTCCTGCAACAAAACATAAATGCTGGTAGAAGTCTGGCTTTAAACTAAAGAATTTGCTGTCAAGGCCTCAGAGAGTGAAGTCTTTCTGTGGTCTCCCATTCATATGTTCATTAGCATCTTATTTACTGATCAAACTTCTTTTCCTTTGCATTGTCTTTCTTTATTGTCCACACATGCATCTTTTTGAGCCGTGCTGCTGTAAAGCATGTAACTTTGTTTTGAAAAGGTTAAAATAATAATAATCATTATTGTGTTGGGGGGGGGGGGCATCATTAGGCCATAAGTGTGCTGTTTGTCTGTGGGCTTTACTTCTGTCTTCATGAGGACCAATTTGACTTGAAAGACATTTTTGGAAAGTGAAGACATTTGGCCGAGACTTTTTAGGGTTGAGACTAATAATGTGGCTGCGATGGTGAGGGTCAGGTTTAGTGGCTGGAGCATAATGTCTTCATCAATCCTTACTTGTGTAGATGCACAACTGTGTCTGTGTGATTTGTGGTTTGCACCAGGTTTATCTTGACTGGAGTGACGTGACATTGGTAGACAGCCGGCTATGTCGCTGGTCGGCTCGCTGAGGGGTTAAGATCACACACATCCAAAGTCTCCACCCTCATGCATCATATGGAGGCACACATTTATGCATGCTCACAGACACACTGCTGAATTAATGTTTTTTGTTATTCTTTATCATCAACCATTCTCTCTCTCTTTTTTCCCTCCGCTTTCATGTCCTCACAATGACGTCTCCCTGTGATCCACCTTCCTTCATGTCAGGTATGTGGTTCAAATTTTCTCTCTCTCTCCCTATCTTTTTTTTTTTTATCACACTGCCACACATTCCCAGTTTTCCAATCACTGCCTCAAACCACTGCTCTGTCAGAACAGTCAACACATGAGAATGAAAGACCTCCATGTGTCGAGCCAGCGGTGGTATAGTTTGGGGCATATAGCTGTGGTGCGTTCACTGTACGCACATTGACAATGTGCCAGTAAATATCATTAATCACACTCTTGTTTTGGCTTGTTGTGAGTCAGCCATGTGGAAGTCATTTCTGCGGCTAACAAACTGTTAAGCGCTGCATTGTTTTCTACTTCTTCAGCATTTTTCTGTATGTTTTATTTTCTGTTCTTGTCAGACTTACTCACACAGTGACTGAGCAATTATTCACCCAATCTAAAAATCCATTTTTCTTAAGCACTCCTTCCTCTGGGAAAACGGCAGTCAGAAAAAGCACAAGTAGTAGTAGTGTTTCTGTCTTGTTTTTGGCTAAAAAGTGTGACAGGCCCAACTTCTGTATGTGAAGTGTGGACATGCCTCTGTGAAGCCCATGCGTCTGTAATTGTCTGTAAATCTGAGTGCATGCTAACACATCCTTAAGCATTTCCTGATGGGTTCCTGGTGGGTCTGGCTGCTATATGCATCCCAGCGGGGAGACACAAGGGACAAGGACCCCATTTTCCTTCAACCACCTCTCAGACTTGCTAGGCAGGGAAGGCTCCTGTGGTTAGGGCTGGTGCAGTCAAGAGTTCAGGGTGTCTGCTGGTGGGGTTCAGGGGAGAGGGGGGGGAAGTGGTGGAGGAGACGCATCCTGGTCCACAGACTCTTCTGTCTGTCCTGCAATGACTCATCCATGACAGAGCTTTACCGTGGCCCGCGTTTCCAGAGACGCACACTGGGACAGTCACAGCCTGCAGAGATAATTGTGCAGACTGTCATCACTGTTTCAGCACCACATTTAATCTGATTTTTCTGACAAATATAATCACAAATGTCTGGATTTTTATTGTGTCTGATTGTCTGGGTATAAAAATCAGATAAAGACGTGTCAGTGAGTCATAACGTGTGACTCAAAAAGTTATAACACTATAGAAAGGTGAGACACTTAAGGCGAACAGAGTAAAAATTCTAATGAATAGATGTCACAGTGTTACTTTCTCAGTAAATTACTTAGATTATGACAAATATTTGGGGTTTTTATTTTTTCTCAAAATTTCTGTTTAAATGATGCTCTATCTAATGATGATGTACACCTTGTTTCATTTTATTGTCATATTAGAGTCAAAGGTTTTTTACAGAAGATCTTTTTTATGCCTCCGTAAATCAGAAAATGTCAAAAGCCATAAAAGAACTATTTTCCCCATGTTTTGGCTATTAATGACATATGAAGTGCGTGCTACTGAAGTGGAGATTTCGAGAAAACAGCCTTTTAAAGACATTGAAAGAGACAGAAATAGATGTGTAATAAATAGAAGTGCAATAAGATAAACATGTTATGGATGAAAAATAGCCCACAACATGTTGTTGTGCATAGTGTCTCACCTCAAGTTTGATATATTTGTGTTTTGTGCAATGCAAACGGTGAGAAATCATGCATGATGTGTGTCTTTTTTTTCGCTGACTGGTCAAGACCTGTAGACGTGAGGCTGTCTAGCTTATCTCTGTGGACAATTAAAGAAGTTATTGCAGATTCTCACTTGGGATTACTTGCCTTTTTAACAGGCTGTGAGACTATTGTCCTATTCCAAATCCAACAGTTAGAGAGCTGATTGTCCAGGTAATGGAGCGTGGAGTGATGTCGATGCAGCACAAAGTGTGATGACGCTGTTTCTCAGTGGAAGTTAGCGTGGTGTCCCGGCACTTCAAAAGGACATGCATACAGTACAACAACAAACTCAGAGCTCAGCGCTTGTGGCCGCTATTGGATACTGACTGTAGAATCAAAACAAATGTCATAAAGCAAATAGGACCCCCTCCCCTGGCCCAACGGATGCGTGCTGGGGGTGCACAGCTTGGCCTGCTGGGGGGGCTCTTTAATGTGCCGGGGAAGCGTCACGCTGGAATGCTCTGCACAAACAAGCCTCAGCTCACATGTGTCCGCCGCCTGTGTGTGTGTGTGTGTGTGTGTGTGTGTGTGTGTGTGTGTGTGTGTGTGTGTGTGTGTGTGTGTGTGTGTGTGTGTGTGTGTGTGTGTGTGTGTGTGTGTGTGTGTGTGTGTGTGTGTGTGTGTGTGTGTGTGTGTGTGTGTGTGTGTGTGTGTGTGTAGTATGAAGGGGAGGGTCTTGGTGTGCGTATCTGTTTGATTTTTCTGCCAAACATAGTCCAGGTTTCTTGTGGACCTGGTATCGACCGCAGACACATATTGTGGTTGTCAGTGAAAACACGCCTGCAGCAGCTCTAAACAATGAGGATTTGACTTGAGTTCTTTCCTGCTTTTTTCTGCCAGGGATCTTTATCTTTTTACAGTAGTCTCTTGGATGACATTAATGTTATTGAACACAAATTACAGTTGCATAATCCATCTCTATCTTAAGTTACCCAAAATTCCTTTTGCACCACATGTGGCATAGGTAGTTTTATTGTCTAGGGGATGAAGATATATCCTGGCATGTCACTCCTCTTCTCTCTCCCAAAGTTTCCTGTCAACGCTCTATGATCCTTTTGGAAACATGGCACAAGATTGCTCATAGACTTGACAGTAAATAACTGTTTCTGCCCTAAAGCAAATTAATCTCTTGTTTCCTGTGCTGTTGTTAAACTCTCTTGCTCTGGTGTCCTCTCAGCACCTAATAGCACATCATCATATTCATATCCATCACATCAATCAAATCTACCAAAATGATATGATGATAAACAATGTCTGTCAGTGTCTGACCATATTCTGAAAGCATCAAATAATGTTTTTCATGTTCTGCTTAAAACACTAAATGTATTGGTGTTTCTCCCCCCCCCGCCTCTGATGTGGTGTGTAAGGTCAGACTGAATGTTGAGTTAGGTTGTGTTTGTGATTAGAGCGTGATAGTAGTCTGAAGTATAAGCACACAGATGAGGTGAAGAATTCATCAGTCCTAGCAGGTATGAGTTATATCCCAAAGTGCTGATGTAATGTATTTACCTGGATCCTCAAAGAAGCCTTGTTTCAGCTCTTAATTCCTAAAATGAGTTTAAAAAGTCGTTATCTGGTGTATATTATCTACATTCTATGAAACATTGGGAAATGTTTACATGCTTAGCTTGTATGCCTCCCTGGATATCCTCAAGGAAATCCAATCCTAACTCAGTAAACAAGCTTTCTGGAGTGGTTTATGTTTATGCATGTTTTGTATCGCTGTGTTAGTCATGCTGTGAGCGCTGCCATTTGTTGGTGATACAACCACACTAGCAACTTCATCAGCCTTGTTTACATCATGGAGTAAACGTCTCTAAACTGCGGAAAATTAAAAAGAAGGAAGGAAGAAAGTGGATAATCAATTTTCTTTTATCTGAAAAAGAGTAATGCTTGTGTCTCTCATTGTTTGAAATGGTTGGCCATTTGTGCTTTCATGCTTAATGGCAACCATGTTGATCGGTATGGTTTATAATTCTTAAAGGCAAGACCCACAGAGTCTGAGGGACTAACCTCTTTGAGACACAGAGGAATGAAAATAGGTTTTAATTAAAAATCTGCCCCTTATTAATGTCTTCATTTTCTTTAAAAACAATAGATTATACTGTCTGACGATGTAATGAACTCATGACAGGGAGGTAAACACAACCTCGAGGCGATGGTGGGAAATGTTATGTTTTTCCGTAAGTCAGACTGACTGCAGTAGCTTTTACCTCCAGATTAAAGCCACTCTTAAAGTCCAATAATGTGCACGGGTAAATGGATTTTCTACACCATTAAAGGTTAAATTCAGTAATATTCTGCTTTACATCAACAAATCCCATTCAAAGACCAAAGCCAACAATGAACTGATCCTACTAAGAAGTATTCTCTGTGTGGCCAAACCCTGACAGAACTTATTCCTCTGTGCCGTAGTTACCCAAAGACAGACACACTGTCGTACTCATTTATTGTTTCTTCATTACAATAACACCAACGTTGTAGTTCATTCTAAACCAACACACACTCACACTGTCCTGCTGCTGTAAATACTCACCAGTGTGCCAGATCAGAGCAGAAAATAGTCCCTAAATAATTACTCTTGGAAAAACATTTGCTCAGCTGTTTTTGG
Source organism: Pempheris klunzingeri (assembly GCF_042242105.1). Classification (NCBI taxonomy): domain Eukaryota; kingdom Metazoa; phylum Chordata; class Actinopteri; order Acropomatiformes; family Pempheridae; genus Pempheris; species Pempheris klunzingeri. Next base: position 679,777 of record NC_092020.1, read on the forward strand.
AAATTATTTCGCTTTTTTATGACAGAAATGTTTTAAAATAAATGAAGATTTATGTCTTCATATACAGTAGGTATGAATGCTCTTGGGGTTGTGTGTTGTTGTCTGTCTTGTTGATGAAAACGCAGAGCCTTGTTACATGTTTGGTCTGGTTTTATTGTGCCGTAAACAACATACACATACTGTAACACACACCAACATGGAACCTGGCCATGCGTAAACCTAAAAACTAGATAATTAAATGATATAGCATATATCACAAGCAAGTTATGCATGACACATTACATTTAAACTCATGCATTCTGCTATTAAATGTTTCAAAGGTGGTCTGTCCCAATGAAGACAAATGACACACACTTTAACAACATATTTGGACATGCATGTAAGTTTTTACAGTTTCAATCCAAAAGAATTTCATGCTCACATTTGGACGACGTTTAACACGTTCCATCTGTGCGTAATTGCTCGCTCTACAGGCCAGCGCTTCTCATAAAACACAATTTATAACCATAGCAGGCGATGTCCAAGTATCAGACAATAGTTAACTGTATTACATCAAAATGTATCCACCGCTTGATATCAGTGCGCTTGATATGAGCCAAAACAGCTTTGTGCTGTAAATCAGGTGTGACGGCAGCTGGGGAAGCAGATTTTTTTTGGATCCTGCAGACAGTGGGTTGATGTGACTTTCACCTTAATCTACTGTAGTTTGCATAGTGAATTCATAAACCATCTTTTCAAGTAATTCATTCTTTCCTTCCAATCATTTTTGGTCACTAAGTTGTACAACTAATAATCCTGACAGCACATCAAGGCACACACTGTTAGAACTGTGCACATATTTTCACATGCTTTATGTGTTCATGTGCATCCTTTCACTCTTTCAATAGTTTTTCCTCCATTGTGTATGTTGCCAAGTTTGCTGAAACCGGCAAATGGTCTTGATTAATAAAATGTAGAGACATATGAAAGTGACTGCGTTGACTGTGAGACTAAATACCGGCCCTACAGTGTAATTGCATGTGTGTTTATACAGCAACACAAACATCGGAAGGGACAATTAACCTCTGTGAATTCATACTGATGCGTTGGCTCAGCAGCCGGTCATAATCATCTGTTCTTTCTATCACTGAATGTGAGGAATCAGGCGCTTTCAGGGAAATGGTCTTGTTCTGCTGTTTTCCCTCTGTGGCTCTGCTCACAGTGTCATGTCAGAAACAATCAGCTCCCTGCTGAAACATCAGGTGAAAAGCTTAAACGGTTTCGGACCTTCTGCTCATTATCCTAAATCTGTGGTTGGAGAAAAAAGGTGGGGGAAGTGGGACATAGAATAAAAGAGGCAGAGAGGTAAAGGGCAGAGTGCAGGCACTAAGTGAAAGGGAGATTTCATCCACATGTTTTTCCACACATTTGACAACCTTAGCAGAAACAGCAGAAATTTGAAACTGAAAAATCATAAATAGTTCATCCAAAAAGATGAATGCAATTGTTGTATGATTTATTTTACTACTTCTTCTTTTATACCAATAAAACCACCAGAAACCCCCCATGAATTAAAACCTGAAGTCACCACATGATACAGTATGTGTAAACACAGGATACGGATACATTCATGTCATATCAGGTGGGAGGTGGCATTGATACAGTTAACAAAGAGTTAACAGGCACTTTTTAGCCGTACAGGCCTCAGCTGTGCTTTTGTGTTTTGTGCTTATTAGCCAATGTTAGCATGCTGTCATGTTAAACTGAGATGGAGAACATAGTAAATATTATAACACTGCCTGTATTGTTGCTTAGGCCATGCTGTCGTTAGCATTTATCTCAACGCCGGTTCACCCAGAGCCGCTTGCATGGCTGTAGAATTAATCTTGTTGCAGTCTCCTACGAATTTTTGAATGATGATAGTTGATAGAAATTTGTACAGTATCTTTTTTTGCATTTTCTTCTGCTTACTTTATGGAAATTCACTCAAAATGTCCAAAAAATGAGGATGGAAACATGGCTACTGAAGGCAAAATCTAATAGAATGGAGAGAAAAAAAAGCACGTGTCAGGTGTAACAGTGTTTAAATCATACTTGTGGAAAGATGTTTGCTCCATGTCTGCAGTCTTCTGGCTCAAACACAGACCTCCACGCTGACGGATGTGGTGTAAAGCACTAATACACCCTGTATCTGCAGGGTGGAGGCCCAACTGCTTTCTGATAGACTTGTTCTGCAGTCTGAAACTCCCTTTATACTCCAGGGCTCCGTAAATCTCAGCTCACTACCCAAATGAGAAACTTTGGGTCTCACTGTGGGACTTGGCCTCATTAAAACCCATTTCTCCCCATGTCATCAGGTTCTTCACTGTCATATTTATTCATACAATATCCTGTCCTGATTTCCTCTGTCAGCTGTATTAAATCATCATATAATGAGTGCTTCAAAGTCAGAGATGTATCAATGATATGCTGTATGTCCAACGTCAGTTGCATATAAGGTAAATGTCGATGGTTGATTTCAGATCCGTTGTTAGAATAATGCTCCTCGGGCGATGGGAAACTTTCAGATAAATATCAGAATGAAACACCGTCCCAGCTGGTCATACAAGAGTATGAAGACAGTAATGTGTGTCAATGTGTGTGTCTGTGCAGTATGTTTGGAATTAGTAACGGACCGGGGGGGTTTGCCCGACTACAAATGTATACTGGTGATTGTACAGAATGTCTCCTCCTCAAAACGTAAATCCAAGCTGCAGGTCATTCACTTAACGGTGCCACATTAATTTTCACTTCACAATAAATATTTGACACCATCGTGCCAAATGTGTGTCAGTGTTTGTGTTTTGGAGAAAATCCCTTTTCTTAATTGATTACATTGCCTGAGAATGAAACCCAGCTGTAGCCTAGCACTCTCTCCATGTGTGTCGTCAGTGTGCGCCAATAAATAGTCAAAGACACGAGAGAGCACCCATTCATCCCTGATTAAGAGTCCTTGGTCCTCATTCGTCTAACACCAAAGGTATACTTGATGACATATTACTTCCAGGAACTACAAAGAAAGCACGGGGTCGGTTGGAAAGGGGGCTGGACGGTGATGTATGGCCTTTATTTAGAAGGGACAGATGGCCCATTACTGCTTATTACAGGCTGTTCCCTTACTTACAGCATAATTTGTTTCCAGTTATTTGTACAGTAACTTGGGCTTTCCTTAAACACAGATATTGGCATATGTACACACACACCCCACTCAGTCTTTTTTATGCACAATACACCCTTTTGCTCTCATATCAGAGAGGCCTCCTCTAAGACCATAAAAGAGGCCCCTTCTTTCTGTAACGCTCGACTGCAGCCTGACACGTTGGACGTTGCCCTCTGATTAAGTAACTCTTCTTGCTGGAGTGTATCAAGTTTAAAGTGCTTTGTGTGCGTGCATTTGTTTGTCACTGAAGGATGTAATGTTAATGTGCAGAGCAGCTGTGCATCAGACTTGCCGCCATTTGAAACAAAGTGCTGGAGAAAGGACGCTGGCGAGGTGACAAACAAAGGTGGATGGGATGAAAGCTGGAAAGAGAGCAAACAAGGAGAGAAGGGGATAAAAAGACAGGATGGAAAAGGCAGGTAACAAAAAAAAAAAAAATCAGGAAAATGTATGTCACTGAAGGGAAAAGATGCAAAAATGCCAAATGTTTGGAAAGAGAGTGGCAAAGAAGCAGTGGGGTGAGCAGAATAAGTCTCTTTGGTCAGCGCAGCCTAACCTTGTGCCAGATTCACATTAATGAGCCGTTCACTGTTGGCCAAAAACTGTTGAGTCAGCTGGGCTGATGTCAGTGCTGCTCACTGCTCTCCCTTTTCACTACTTTATTTGGAATTTGCTTTGGATTTAGTAGCTTTGAACAATTACTCCAGTGAAGCTGTTAATTTGAATACAATTTATATTGCAAATGTACAGCAAATTATCCTTTTGTCAAAGGTGAAGAAATGACAGCTGTCTTGTAGTTTAGTGTCTAAAATAAGAGTTGTTGTGCTCATATAATTATCCTTTATTTGAAATGATCCTGAGGTAACATCATTTGTATCCAGATGTTTCTCTTTAGGAAAAATCTCCACAAATACAAATGCTGAGCGTCTCTTTCAATCTGACAAAAGGATAAAACAATGATTAATTGGATCAAACTCACCAACAATTGTGCCAAGACCTGTTGCAATAATTGGTGAGTTATTTCCAGTAATATTGACAAATGTAGTTCTAATCTTATGAAGCAGGTGATGCAGACAGAGAACAGAGATAAGTGACTCCCAAGTGATATTGAACCCTGACACATGACATATACAGTAATGTTGTTGCCAAAAACAGTAAAGCTGTTTGCACTTTTTTACTGGTAGTTGATAGTTGATAGCACATCCTGAACAAAAACGGTTACGAAATCAAGTGTAGAAAATCATCTAAACCCTGATGTGCAGTCCCTCTAGACAGACCGTGCTGAGGCTTGAGCCCCAGGCGTCAGAGATGGATGTGCTTTGTCCTCCCTGTGGGAGTGGAGGCTGATGTAGGAGCATGTGCCACAGTTTGATCCCCATGTCAGGAGACTTCTGTTCAGGCTACAGGTCACCTCAGCCCTGCCTCCTCCCCACAGGGACGGAGCGATACCTGATCTGAGGTCCTGTCAAGCATGGTTAACTAACTCCACACCAGAGGGTCTGGAGAGGGGTCACTGGTGTGGTGGAGAGGGGATGTGGACTCTTATTGTGCTGGTCAGGAAAAACAGGATTAGCTGGTGCATAAAATAATGTATTGCACTCATGCAAATGGAGTCAGACTTTAACTCCACCAGATGCCTTTAACCTTTAACAGCCATGTGGAAGTGAGGTTGTGTCACACTAAAAGGAATCCCCCCCCGGTGTTCTCAGCTGTCCTCCTCGACGGGGGAACCACAATTGGCTGTCATGCGTTTCCACTGTAAATGATGATGTTACCTGAATGAGTCAGATCACTTGGCTTTTCCTGGGGACTCATTTTTTGGTTCGCTGGCTTTGACAAGTTAGCTCAGCTGTGCTTTGTGCTGTGATTGGCTGCAGACCTCAGACAGTCCCTCAAGACTTTAAAGAAAAAAGTCGATGAAATAAATGAGGTTGTTGAAGTGTTTCTTCTTTATGATCAAAGATGAGATGAAATGTTGACCACAAACTGTCCGCTGACCGATGTGTCTGCATTGTTGGCTTAATTTAATTAAATAAAACCACAGGGAAAATACCAGAAAAACAGCTCCTGGTCAACAGATGCAGACCATAAAAAATGCCCAACCTTGGAAGTGTGTCTCCGTCTGAGAGGTGTAGACTGTCTCCTCCCTAATCACTGTTGTTTCCACCACTCAGTCTTGATCCATCATTAAGCAAGAGATGTGGACACTTAATGACTAGCGTATGATGTGGATACAGAAAAATAATCACAACTTGTTATTTTTCTGTGATGAAAACCTTCTGCAACTCTCACTGACTTCATTTCATCAAGCTGTCTAATTCCTGTAGGACTTGGCCTGACTTGAGGAGGAAGATGCAGTTTAAATAATGATTAGAAGTGTTTAGAGGGAGTTGATATGTCTTCAATCTGCCTCGGGGCTTCTTTGTTACTCAGCAAGAACAGTCTGGATTTTAAACTAAATTACACAGAGGACAGGAGGCAACGAGAGGGTGACGAGGACGGGAAAGGTTTCTAGTTGATACTCCAGATAACCCATTACCATGCTGCCATCTTGGTCTTCCTAACAAATTTTTAACAAATACTTTGATTATTTCTTGACAGCCTTTTGCTTGCCGAAGCGCTCTCCTCTGCTCACTTCTCCTCTGCTCACTTCTCCTCTGCTCACTTCTCCTCTGTCATTGTCTTCTCTGGCAGGCCTACAGAGGAATTCCTCACCAAAGGATTCACCTTTGTTGTCTGTTGTTGTGGAAGCCTCATGAAGAGCTTTGTGGCTGAAAGAGGTTTTTGTTATGGATTACCTAAAACTAGCCGTCAGGTTGTACAAGATAAATATGAGAACATATATTGATCTTTGGTAGATGTTGGGTGCATCCTGATCACTCTCCCATTCTACACATCAGTCATATGTTTTTAAGTTAGAATTGGACTGAGAGACCGGTATTTGACCTTTATGTGTCTGTTTTTCATAAATGCCTGCAAAGCATAATTTTCAATAATCCACAGTTATATCTCTGTGTGTAAACTGAGGTTTAATCACTTAACACAACACGCACTTCAGGACTTGTCAGAGCAAATGGACCTTTTTAACCAGTTCAAAAAGAGTCTTCAAAATGAGAAATGTTAAATGTCTACAGTAGAGCCTCTGTGAGCCATGGAGCAAGGAGAGAGTTTGAAATGAAAAGTCATAACTTTAGTTTTCATAAGCTTGTCAGTTTTAACCATGCACCGTATGAGATTAAGGCAGAGAGCCGTTGACATCTCCAGCACCCCAGAGGACAGAATGGGAGGTGTTTCCACAGTTTGGTAAATTAATCCATCAATACATATTAGCCTCAGGCTTTCACCCAATGCTTTTGCTCTCTTTGCGATGAAAAATACAATTTTGCTTCTCCTCAGTCATATCTTTGTTTTCCTTTCCCCTCTGTCGTCTTGTTGTCCCGTGAGAGCATGTCCTCAGCAGTTGTGATGAAAGGGATCTGCTGCTGGCTGTAGTTTGATTGTCTGGTTGACAGCTGGCCTGCTTGTTTATTTTTCTATTTATCTCCAGCGCCCTGAACTGACACATGCTCGGCCATTCGCAATATTGCCAGGCTCAGGTCAGTGAGAAGGAGGAGAGATGGATGGACAGATGTGCAGACTGTGATGTGTGTTTCACATCAAAGATTCGTTTTTTGGGAGTTGTTGGGTTTGACGCATCTGGACTTGATGGACTCATCAGGCAGGCACACATATACTGTGTACTGTAGATACACACAATCACACGCGGATGAATACCTTCAGTCATGTTTACACGAAGAAACTCTTGAGTTCTTAATCCAGAATTGTGTTTATTCGGTTTCTATCAGAGTGTCAAGCTCAGAGCTCGTTCTCTATCTGCCTGCACCATAGAGGGGCAACTGCAGGTCGGCTGACTTAAGAGACACAAGTTTATCCTCTGGTTCCCATCAAAAAAATCAAAGGTTAGCTATTTCAGTACATTCATTCTACCCTACAGCTAGGAATCTCTTTTTAGCAAGTAGGCCACAGTTCTTTCTTTTCAGCATTTGTCTCAAACAAGGTCCAGAAGCAACATGAAACATGAACACATGCTCATTGATTACAAGACTAAGAGTCTATAGCCATGTTAGCAGCTCTGTGAGGCTGTTCTGAGAGGCAGTGATGCTTCAAGCTAAATGCTCACATCATAATATAATTTGTGTTAGCATGCTAGCATTCACTAATTGACGCTAAACACAAACTGCGACTGTTTAGGCATGAATGTCTGCACAAAACTTGTACCAATCCATCAACAAGATGTTTCACTGAATACGGTAAAGGTCTGGCCTGTGGGTGGCGCTACAGGAAAGGTCTGGGGATCATCGAAGTCATTAGAATTGATCGTTAAGGGACCTTGAATATCTGTAGCAAATTTCACAACAATCCATTCAACACTTGTGAAGATATTTCACTCCAAAAATAGAAAAAAAAAGTCAACCTCATCGCAGCACTAGAGGGAAAAGTTAAGTGGAGACCAAAGTCTGTATGTTTGATCATCAGGGGACCACGACTGTCTGTAAGTGCTGGTTTGACAGACCGACATCGTCACCATCCCTAGAACCAAGCTGCTACAATGGCTAAAAATATTTATGCACAGAAATAAAAATCTGAATCAAAAGCATACACACACAAAACAAACATCTCTCTGATTTCACCTCCCCAGGCCAGCATACCTCGTAACCCTTGTAAAAGTGCAATCACCAACACCGGTGCACATGTGCAGCATAGCAAGGCCCTTCCTCCAGCCTAGCGTGGCATGTTTTCTGTCTGTCCGTCCTCGGGCGTTGGAACAGGTTTGTTCCACTGGCTGAAACTGAAGGGAAGGGCAGGTGAGGTCACACGGCCTCCTGACCTCTTGACCCGTGCTGTGTTAACCTCTGGCACCGGCTGTATCTCCTCTAGCTGTTAACAGGATGCAGCGTTTGCCCTGAGAGGTGGCTGTTTGCTCTGTCATCTGTGCCGACGCTTTGACCCTGACCGGACATTCCCAGACCATTCCCACACCTCTGACCCCGCCGGAAAACCTTTTCTCCTTTCTCCGTTACTCATCCTTCCTCTGCTCTCTGTTCACCGGACCTCTCTGTTGGTTACATTCTCACTAACTGAATTACATCGTCGCTGCAGGGGGGAAAGAAGAGCCTGCCATGAGGATGGACAATCAATGACAGACAGACTCGTGAAAGAGAGGAGGGCAGAGTATCTTTTCTTGCTGTTTGTTGTTAATATTATGTTCCGGTGGGCCGCTGATGATGACGACGATGATGATGTCGGTGGTGATGATGATGTGAATAAATCTGTGGGAGCAGGAAGAACAAGAAGCCCCGTTAGTAAACTCCATTCTGCCACAACTGGGTTCCAGTCAAACGCTCAGATGACTGAGATGCAAGAGATCTCTAGATGCATTTCTCTATTCCTTAGTTGCATTGTGTGTGTTTGTGCATGCACATGTCATTGCATAAGAGCACCATGAAACGTGAACCATACGGCTGCACTATTTGTGGTCCACATGATCATCTCTGGTGTTGTTTAGAGTCAAGAAGACAAAATCAGTGTTGTTCTCTTCTGTTGTCGCCCTCTCAGGGGACCGCTGAAGAAGACAAGTTGAGTACAGTCAGTTCGCTCTCTGACTAATACCCATCGTTTTCATTATGAACTCTGATTCGATCTGTTGTTTGTGCTGTTCTTTCATACAAGACAAGCCTACACAGCCACAACAGGCCAGTAAAGCCAGCCGCATTGTTCAACAGGGGAGCCATGAGGCCATTAACCATGACCAGATCAAAGCCAGACTTTCCATTCCGGGAATAAAGCGAGAGTTTCCTTATTATTTTACTGCTGAAATACGAATGTTTGTGTTTATCTACTGCAGTGGTCCGTTAATTTATCTTCGTGTCTTGAAACCTTTGGTTGGGCACAGTGGCCTCAAATATTCAGACAGATGTCAGCACAGATTGTGTTTGTTTTGTGTCAACTGTCTTTTTGTCGCTTTTTGACGTTCATCTTGTTTTGGTCCTTTTTACTGTTATTAACTTGTTCAGCCTCTCTTAGACACACAGTGACTGTTACAGCTGTCGCCAGCGTTGCAGAAAGAGTTTATGGTTCTGTTACTTTCTCCGACTTTCATTCCGTTTCTTCTTCGAATCCTTAGTATGTATTCAGACCTCCTTCAATTCTGGAGAAGACTCAAAAATAACATAACTTAAAAGTGCATACCAGTGGTGAAAGAACTTTAGATGTAAAAGTAACAGTTCCTCAACATAAAAAGTAAATGTCCTATAAAATGTTTATTTCATGTTTTTACTTCAGAACTATCATCAAGTATTAAAAGTAGTCAATACCCAGAGTGGCATAATCATATATCTTACGTCACTGCATTATTGTCTTTAAGCTTTAACATGAAAGCAGAAAGTCCTTCAAGACGCTGAACCCCATATTTCTCCTGCTTTAACATCCCAGCATCAGGATTTGGTGTGTGTGAATGATTAGTTCTCCCGTCATGGCAGGGTTGGCTGCCTCCCATCAGTGTGTGAATGGCGTGTTACACAATTGTGACTAGAATGATGCTACACAATTACAGCCCATTTGGTTTGTCTCATCTATAGCAATGCATCCTACAAACTGGTCACATTTTGTTTGTATTAAGTTGTTTCTGTAACTGTAGCTGCCAAGTGGGAAAAGTGCAATATTTTCACTCTAGATTGTAGTGAGCGGAAGAAATATGGAGAAATATTTACATTTAAATAACATTAAATGGAAATACTTAGGTCAGTTACAAGTCTCTCAAAAAGGTATTTCAGTAAATGCACTTAGTTCCTTTCCACCACTGATGCAGACTGTTATTACAAGTAAAATTACAAAAATATTTGGAGTTACAGGAAAATAACCGTTTAGTTTGAGAAACACTCCACCACCTGTCTGCGTGGTTAATTGGCGGAGCAGCACCTCGGGGTAGAATTATTGTCCTGCTCTCCACTGTCTCACATGAAAACAATACTTTTAAGGTTTTAGAGCATCTCCCCCTCCCTGCTCACATTCCTCCATCCCACCTTTCTTATACTTTCCTCCCCATTTTTGTATTTTTGTCTCCGGTTCCTCTGTGTTCTCCATTTATATGACTGATTTTGATCAGACCTGGATTCAACAGATGTTCTAATGGTGAGATCTGCAGCATTAATCATTTCTGCTCACACGTGCCCCTTGTTTACACCACTGGCAGTATCTCTCAGTCGTTTTTCTTTACCCTACAATATACCCATTTGTTTTTAAGGAAGGAAGAAAAAAGCATCTTGCTTTTCCCCCCAGAGTCCAAGAACAGCAAGACCATTACTGGGAAAGGCACATGGTTTAAAGATGAGGAAACCCTGTATCTGATATTTATTTTTTTATGAGGGGAAATCAGTGCTCAACAGCTGCTGTATTCAGTCATTTAATGAAGGTCAACTAAAAGACATGCATTGACTCTTTGCCACAAGAAAAATACATTACCATGTAAAATATTTGCCTTGAATAGGAAATGTTCCTTAAACTTCCTCTCCTTTTCCTATCTTATCTTTACTTTTTCCCCATGATTTGCTGTTATCGAACATAACATAGTTAGGATTTGATGGTCGAGATGGTCACAGTCAGTTTCTACAGAAAACAGAGGCAGAAGATGCACAAAGGTAATATAGAGCTGGTGACTTTGGCAGCAGGCCAGCAGTAGATAATCTAACGCCACCAGGATGTCTGGAATCGCCTCATGAGTTTTGCCAGCAGTGTGCCTGAGGCCTGAGAGGTCTTACTCTAAGTCACTGGAGAGAATTAAAACTGATATTCCCCATCAAAGGAGCTTTTCTCCCTGCAGGCTATATACAGACACAAATTCCCCACTTTCTTCATCTGAGTCCAAAGTATTCTGCAGGACTGACGCTCACTGAGACAAGGTACACGGCCTGTGCTTTTTCCTTATTCTAGCCAAATTATGGGAGAGAGGAGTGAACAAGGGAGAAAGTGTTAGTGTGACAGAGAGAGGACCAGGACAGTTAAAACTGAGGTTTGGTTTCCCTCTCAAAGTTTCCTGGAAGCAGCCTTGAAGCCTCTTGCCACAGAGTGACGCACTTTACTTCAAAAAAATGTCACTCCCCCTTTTCATTATGCACATGCATTGTGAACAGGAACTGCTAAGAGCTAAGCATCAGCATCATTTTAAGGTAATGTCAACAAATCTAGGCCAAAAAGCAGGGCTCCAGTTGTACAGTAGCCCACAGCTAGCACAGCTAGCACTAACACAACCACAGTAACATTATTCTTCCTGTTTACTTCCCCCAATGCATGATGACACCTGTAGTTCCAAAAGTATGGGGTATGACAAAGGATAATAATAGCTGTGTCAAAATGTGTTAACCACATCCATTAACCATGTCCATCTTTTGACCTTACTCTGACATTTCCCTCTAGCTGTTAATCTACTGATGTGGTTATTCAGCCTCCAGTGATTCATATAGAATAAAATAATTTTGTTGCTTATAAAGTATATGAAGACCCCAAATTATTCTGAAAATAATTATGTGTTTGTGTAACAGAATCACTGTAGTTACTCGTAATTACTAGTAATTGACATGTTTTTCACGTGTCATTTGTAGGAGAAACATGGAACAGCTGTATTTTAATCCTCCACCGAAGTACCAGCGGCAGTTTCAAAGTTTTGTGTGCTGTGACCGTCAGTTTGTCCAGTTTGCCAGACCTGTGCTCTCCAAACACATCTGATGGTGCTTTGATTTGTCAAAACTGTCAATTTCTTCAAACACTTACATCTTCTAACTCCTCACCACACAACCACATGTGCCCTTGTCCGCTCTGTCAGGAAAATGTCTCTGCCTCTTCACCACCTCTCCGTGGCCTCTGACACTCGTGCGATCCCATGAGACAGATTGCCTCGAAGGTTAAACTCTTAAAAGTTTAAAAGTCCCTAAAAGTAATTGAATGAGCCATGTAATCTCAGGTTGTCATTGTCATTTTAAGTTTAGCATGATACGCTAAGATGATGTAATACATTAATGATTAAGTCTTCTCTGCTTCACTGTGTCACTGCTTGTTATAATGATGGCTAAATGCCATTTTCTCAATGAAATCTGAGTCTCATACAGACCCACATCTTTGCTTTAGAAAGAAAGATTGACAGTTTACCTGGCAGTCAGAAAGAATTGGCTGTAAAGTGGTTGTTGAGGCCTTTAGATCTGTAATGTTTCTGAACTCTTTAGGAGGTTTTGATCAGCAAAGAGCAGGAAATGACTTGGCAGGTGGTAAAAATGTAAGACAGTTCAAAGGAAGGGATTGGGAGTGGGAACGACGGGCCACCTTCACGTTCAACAACAATCCTGTCCAAGTTTATGCAGGTGGAAAGCGTATTTCCCCTATATGCTTTGAGTAATTGGTGATATGCTGAGTATGTGTAGGGGAACCCTTTCCAAATATACAGAGCAAGTCATTTTCAGCTCCCTGCATACTGGGTGTGGGGCGCTGCAGACCTGAGCAGCCTGTCGTGCACGTCCAGCTTCCACTCACGCCATCTTTAAGACACAGCAAATGAGCAGAGAGAAGTGGAGGGAGGAGAGGACTTGGAGAAATCACAGTGGAGCACAATAAGCAAAAGGAGGAGTTCATCACTGAGGGTAACCAATGAGGAGGTGATGGAAGGATGTAGGCCGGGAAGAAGTGGAAGGATGCAACAAAAGGAGGAGAACATAATAAAAAAACATCAATAAAGAATGGCATCCCAGGCCAGTCTGTGACCCATTATAGATGGGTTTTCTTTTGTTTGTTGATAACCCTTAGAGTGGCGCATTGTTTACTCGTCTTACCGCATGGCACCGCTTATTACACATAGCATTTGCTAAAAATGTGCTGGTAAGGAGCTTTTACACAGAACAAAAGGTGGAGGAAAGGTCAGGATGTTGCCAGTGTTGGTTTAGCATCTGGCTGACAGAGACTTAGCTTTTCACCACATGTTTTACTGCTTTTGTAATATTTTGCTGAGCTTAAATTCACAGTGTTCACCTTGTTGCTGTAGGTCTTTGAGACCTCCAACGGTCAGCATAATCATTTAATCTGAAACCTTAATCTCAAACGTTGCTCCATGCCTTTCGACTGCCCGATATCTGCATTAGCCTCACCATCTGTGCAGGAGCTTCAGAGGACACCGGCAACGCCATATCACCTCTATCGCTGTCGCCTCAAAGGATGGGGCCCCAAGTGTACGACGGCTGAATAGAGTCCATTCTTTATTATTAACATTAGACCTCCCTCACTGTAACAGGCTCACTGTAACTCTTAAACTCTTTCACATGCCAGCTGTGCACCGCCACTGCTGCACACACGTACGTACATTCCTGCCTCATGGCCCTCATCTCAGGTACAATAATATTATCTCAGTTGAGTGTCCGTCGTTCATACGATCTTCAGCGAGGGACTGTAGTTAACCATGTCCAGACTGTGCTGCTACTTAAGAGGCTCTCCCTTCATTGCTCAGACTGTACCGCAGGTCATAATTAACCTGAGACAAAGCAGTGGCCTGTGACAAATAGACTGTAACACTACACCCCCCCATCCCTGCTCAGGACAGCACAGTCCGGCACGGCACGACATGGCCCACTACTGTGCCATGGAGATGGAGGGGTCGTGCAGATCAAACCTCACCCGAGGCAAAGAGGGGAAATATGTAGACGTTCCAACAGCAGTAACGTTTGGGAAATAACTGCAAGGGAATTACTTCTGAATTACATTAAGTGCTGTCCCCCACAGCCAGAATGAAGTGGATGATATCATCCTGCACAAACATGTGCGATGGTTATTTATACTGCAGCTGTAGTGAAGATTATTTGGAATGGACTGAGAGTGAAATGACTGCAAGAGCACCTCAAGGACAGCTGTCTGGTTAGCTGGCTTTACACTGAGGCGCTAGTTTATTAAACACACTCGTACAGTCTATTGGACTCTAGTGCAACAACTCCTACAAATATCCTACCTTTTATGAAGCTGAATATGTGGCCTAATGTGCACGAACATGTGACAAAGTGCCCTTAATGTGCCTCTAAATGGTTCAATAGTTAATAATAATTAGTTAATCTTAACCATTGTTTGGAAGAGTTTCACCATAAATGCATCTTGACTTTCTGCCCCACCACCTGTTGCCAGTGCCCTTTCTATTTTTTCCCCTCTCAGACATCCTTAGACCACTAACGGTGCTAGAACACTGTTGCCAATGCTGCAAATGAATTAGCAGAGAGGTTTTTGGCAATATTGGCTATATATGAGATTTCTTAAATCAGTGTGATAAAGTGCATCGGGTGCAAAGAGGCACTTGTATTACTAACAGTGAAATGCACGCCAGCAGCATTTTTTACAGCATCTGTCATATTCCTGCTTGTCTCCTCCTGTTACTGCTGTTCTTCCCCAGTGATGCAGTTTGTCTGTGTGTTACTGTAGTCAAGATTGTTGAGCCTGTTGACCCCTTGACACGTAAATTAATATTTGAAATGTACCTGCTATTTGGACAAAAAAAAGATTTCTGAGCTCGTAGTGCCTTTGAAAACATGAAAGCGCTGGTTGCCAGATGTCTTTAATAGTTTACAAATGCTGCTAATTCACATTTAATCTTGTATGACCCACCTTTGAAGCAATACCAAGCATTTGTGATTATGTTATTGCTTAAGTTGTGTATAACTGACAGTGTGGGGACGGCAGAAGTCAGAACATACAAAGGATTGCATCATAAGCAGATGACAATGTTTTACATACTATTATCTATTGAACATATTTTAAATGAAAGTATGATAAACAACCCTGACCTATAAACCCTATTCACCGCTAAGCCGATCGTGCTCTTGGAAATAGAACGTATACTGGATACTCAAATATTGAACCTCACATGGCCGCTTCACAGCTCTGTGTTTGCAGAGGTCATGAGAATATTTGGGGTTACAAACAGAGTAATGGAGAAGGAACGTTTAAGAAATGCCAGTCTACAGCATTACAGCAGTTTAAGTCAGTTGATCTGTCGTTATCTCCCACATAATCCTGTCATCCCTTATTCCTGTGCTAATTGCAACAGAAAACACACACAGATGCTCCCCACAGCTTTTAAACATGCAGTTACCACAGGTATGTTAACTGGGCCTGGCTTTGGTCTCCATGCATTAGCTGCACATTCCAGTGGTGCGGATAATGGGAAGTTCTATTAGGAGCTATTTGTGGCTGTGCTGTGGCGTGTTTCACCAGATTCCAACATTAGCCAGGGTTTTAACCTCGTCGGGTGAAGGATACAAGAGGAGTGAGGGGCTGTTGCTTTGTCTCCGTTTGTCTTGTTTGTTTCTGTTCTCAGCCTCCCTCCTTGTATATTTGCTCTGCGTTGTTGCAGACCGCCATGGGAACGCATGTTTGTTTACTGTCAGTGTGCATGTTGTGCACTTATACATGTCTGTGCTCATTTAGGCCTCTGTCTGTCTTTCTGTTTCAACATATGTCTCCGTCATCACGTCTCATACATGCAGCGTTTTTCCCCTCGCAGTGTCTGTATGTTCGCTACATACATGCCCGTGTACCCTGTGACTCTGTGTGTGCGTGTGACCGTTGGAGACCTTGTGGCCAAGGCAGCAAGGGGTGGCTTGTTGACACTCAGCCATGGCAGGGGAGCTTCCTTCTCCCCAGCGTATAGAAAGCAAACAAGCTAATCAGAGCCAGCACTCCGGCCCCCTTTCAACTCTGCAGTCATTCAGTCAGCCGGCCAAAGAAGAGGACGACGGCCGTCCTGCTGCAGAGGAGTTACAGATACACTGAGAAAAGAGTGGTGACTGTGTGTGTGTGTGTGTGTGTGTGTGTGTGTGTGTGTGTAGGTGGTGGAGGCGAGCATGCAGATGTGCCCTCAACAACCTCTGGGAAACGTGGGTAGCCTAAACTTTCTTAACGCTTCACTGGCCAAGTCTCCATCAGCAGCTCGCATTAACCTTTTTGTTTCTGATTTTCATTAAAAAATACACAAATGGGTCTCACCTCACGGTCACTTTCTTTATTCGCTGTTCTAGAGCTTTTGATCATATCACATGAGCTTCAGCAGCAGCAGCAGTCATGGACTTCAAAATTTTTACATTTCCATTTTTTCCTGAGCCTTATACAGACTTTCCTTCTGTGGTGGCTTGACCTTGGAAACAGCACAATTTTCCATCATGTTTTATAAAATCCATTTCACATTAAGTTCTGCTGTGTTGAAATATAAAAAGTGGAAAATAATGACCTTCATTTGTTGTGATTTTCCAACTACAGTTTATTCAGGTGTGTTGATATTTTCTGGATGATCTCCCCCTCCACCATCGGGCTCAACTCTAGCTCTCCCAACGTCTCCTGATTCGTTCATGTGTGTACTTAAAATGACCTTTTGCGAGTCAACAAATGTAATGTTCCACTCCACCTCCCCACTGCTGGTGTTTGTATTGCCAAAGTGAGTCTTTATGTTTTGTTGTTTGCTGTGTACAGATCGCAGTCACAGTTACAACATACAGAAGCTGTAGAGTTTCGTAGTGTAACCAAATGTGTGTGTTTTTCAGTGAAAATACTTAAATACCCTCCTCACTTGTTCAAGTGCCTCTTTCCAGATGGGGTTGTAGAGTTCTGTGTGTATGTGTTTGTGTGTGTGAGTGAGAGAGAGATATCAGAGGCAGTTTTAAACTCCTACATAAACCTTTGTAAACACACTTTCTCCTCCCTCCTCACCCCTCAAAGACCACAAGCAAATAAATCTCAGACTTCACAGTAGCAATAGTCCATACATCAGCATGTGCACCTTGACACGAGATGACCTTCATCTCACCTGATCACCCCCAGAGAGTAGTAAAGAAGCTGCTTTTAGACAGGACTGTGATTACCCATGATCCTCCTTAGTCATCCTTGACCTGCTAAAGGCTAACTGGAGTGAGTGAGGAATAATTTATGTGAACTCTGTGCTCATCCCTTGAACCCTTTGCATGGTGTCAAGCTGTGTCCGTGAATTTTGGTCCTGAACATATCTCCTACTGTCAACACTCTCACGACACATCCTGACCGCCATCCACCAGGGGAGAGGACAGACGGCGAGAGAGAGAGTGGGATGAACGCTGAGAGGGAAGGATGTATATGCTATACAGCAGCAGCCTTTTCTTTTTAATGACAGAAGCCATTTGGCAGCTCTGTTATCTATCTCTGCTCTTCTTCACTCAAGGTCTGGCCTCCACCCAAGACCAGACAACTCACGCACAAGCTGCACTGAGAGCATCTATCACATGTTTTCTCCCCACAAGATCGAAGTCACTGGAGTGGAGGCTAATGGGGTGAAATTCAAGGTATATTATCATCAGCAATCAACAAGATACAGTCTGGGATTTGCTTGTGCTGATTATGATTAAGTTGTAGTTTAAATTTTTGTAGCTCTTGGAAAAAGAGAAAATCATGACAGAAAACCAGATTGGATGGTGCAGCTTGGTTAGACCACAGGGTTGAAAAATCGCATTTTCACCCATATTTTGGGATGTTGTTTCATAAAAAAACTATTTTTCAGCTATATTTTTTTTACAAAAAACACAAACAGTAGTTGCATTTCTTGAAGGGCTTATGTTTAAAATAAACAAGACATGTTTGAGCAGAAAAAAGCAGGAAGGGCTGACTTACTGTGATCCTCATTCCAGTTCCATGTATTTCTAAAGCAGCAGTTATCTATTGTGGATTATTTGGGTTCAAGGTTAATATGTTTCTCTATTTCATATGTGTGACTGATACATCATCTCAGACAGGAGCAGAGAGAAATGGCTTTTAAAAGTGATGCCTGTTTCTTAATAGTACACTTAATGTACTGCGGTTGCCTTCGCTACCTTATCTTATCATTTTTCATGTGAAGTCACATACTCCCTGATAACAGTCTCTGTTTTGCACAATTGGATTTGTTTAGACTTGGAGTAGTTGGAGAACCTCAATATGAGCGCAGTTTCTTTATTTTTTTTCTGTGTGTGTCCAATCAGAATTACAGTCATGTGTATCTCGTGCCAAGAGAGAGGGGAAAAAATGAGAGGAGAGGAAGTCAGGAAGAAACACACATACAGTATTTATACACACATCCACACAGTTCTGTAATAGAGATGCCTATCGAACACAGTTCTAAGTGGAAAAAGGTGACGTTTCCTGTGACATAAATGCTGTTTTTCACTACCGTGAAAATGAAAGTCCTCACAGATGTCTACATATGGCAAACACGCTCGTTATCGAATCAACGGCTGCCTCTGTTCTGTTCGGTGTTTATGGCATCAGTAACTTCAGAACACTATTGAATAAAGGAAATAAGCCTTCCTCGTGGCCGCGCAGTGTGTCGGTGTCAGATGGATTATTGAAGCATGAATAAAACACATCACAACACACACATGGTCTCTGAACTCGCTTCAAGGACTGGTGCACAGTGGCCCAATCTGCTGCTTCGGTCAAACAAACATCAAAGAATTTGGAAGTTTGGACAACTTGATAGTTTGTGTACCGCAGCAGAGGGAACCTCATAGTCTGTTAACCTGAGATGTGCACTCCTGAGCTTCTCTTATTTGCTTTTACACGCACACCTTCCTTGTTCCTGCTCCCACTGATACACCGCAGGACTGACGCACATCCGTGGGATCAGCGTACATGTTAGTGTGGCGTGAGCCTGTGCACAACTGGAAGTTCAGGGTACACGCATGTGGTGTGTGTGATATGGGCCTGTGCGATACGCAGCATGTATGTGTGCGTGTCTCCGTTTATCCCATGTGAAAGTTTGTGTGCATAAAAAGCAGCACAGCTCCCAGACTCGTAGCAGGTAATCGTGTCATTGTAGTGAGTCATACTTTAAGGACCTGGGTGGGGTGCTGGAAACTCTTCAAAGTGAGTTTGTTGCTGTTAGGGTGAAATGAGCTGAGAGGATCTGGACTTAGCAGATGAAAGAAGCAGAGACTGGTGGGACTGGTACACAGCATGGATGTGGGTGGAGCTGATCTGGGCACAAGAGGTAGCACCCACCTATGTGATCAAGTGAGTGTGTGTGTTGTGTTGTGTTGTGTGGGGCAGGTCACGATCATGAATTGAGGGTAAACGGCCAGTTCCAGGGCCTGTTGCTGACTGGGCCCCCTGTTTGTGGGATGCCTGCATGCAGAAAAGAAAAACTGAGACAAAAACAGGAATAAATTATCCAGAAAATCATGTTGAGAAATACACCAAGTGTGAAACACTTGGTTGTCTGCCTTTGATGTCAGTTCCCACAAACCTGCTGCACTGAATAAAAGACCAAGGATTCATTACGTCTTTGTAATTTGATTTGATTCCAACATCAGGAAACATGACACGTTATGTTAACATGCAACTAGCAAAATTGAAGACAGACTTGTATATTTATTCTTATTTCATTGACAACATCAGGAAATTTCTTTTGCAAGAAGAAACATGTTGGCATAGCAACAGGAAAACACCAACAGTTTAAACAGTGTTTCACATTAACAGGCACATTAAAGGCATATACATGTGCAGTATATAGAACGTATACAGCGTACATACTTGCTCTAGCTTGATCAAGTGTTTACAGTGCATCAAGTATAGGATACAGACATCCTGAACGCTATAGCGACCACCTGGCCGACCATGCAGCTGCACTGGGTGACATTGGCCTTGACTGCAACTGCGTGACTGCGAAGCCTGCGGAGCTGTAATGAGGGAATCCATCAACATAGGGGAAAATAGTCAGCACAGGAAGAAGCAGGTGCGACTGTATACTTCAGCATTTAAAAAAGAAAAAAGAAAAGAAAGATAGTTCTGGAAAATGTGGAAACTTTTTATTAACAAAAAAAAATTGGAAAGGGGGCAATTATAGTAACTTAAAATGATTCCTCAGGGCAAACATTTTTGGTGGAAATCCTTGAAGCATAAAGTAAATGACTTGTTGACAAATTAACAACCTAGATGATGAATAGAAAGTCCTCCGGCTCAAAAACTAAATCATTTCCTTACTATTGCACTCCAAATTTCCAGAAACATTTTTTCTCCCTTTTTAAAAGTTTGGCAGAAACAAATGTGGAAAATTATGGGGACCCCCTTTCTCCTCCTGACATGGATTCCCTCTATAGTCAGTCTAGCCTCATATAATATGTCCTAAACACACTGTGTGTGTGTTTCCTAACAGCTGGGCTGGTCCCACTGAACCAAAGCACCATGGATGGCTGCTAATAACCCACCCTAATAATCCCTACATTACCTAATGTCTTTCTGCGTTCAGTGCCATTAAATACCCATTCATTATAATGCCAACAGTTAGTGCTATTGTGACCAAGGTCCCATAGGTGGGACCTAACAGTAGATGATGGGTGGTTGACTGGCTGGCTGATGCCCTTGGGTGGTGATGTTTGGTGATTAGCCAGGGTTCCACAGAGGTGAAGCCCAGGACGGAGCTCCCTCAGCAGGGCATCTGGTTAATGAGAACTGGGTATGTTGCTAGAGCCTTAGACTGGAACTGGAAATATACACACAAGCTGAATACTGTACTGGAAGGCAACCAGGAACATTGAGACTCTCACATTGAGACTCTCTCACACACACTGTGTGTGTGTGAGAGAGTCTCAATGTGAGAGTCTCAATGTTCATCTGATCTGTGGTCCATTTCCTCGTCACAGTGGAGCTCAGGGAGAGCCTGCTGAGAGGAACACACACGACAAGTAGCAGCATTAACCTTAAACACACATTTAATGGCTTACATTAAAGCCATCATATTTTCTGAAACCGGCAAATTTGTCTGTAACAGCATTCACGTGTAGATGCAGTAATGTAATGGAGCAATGGAGAGTGTTCTGCTCTGCTGCAGCAAACCTGCTGAGACTGTCATTCCACAAGTGTTTTATCCCAGATTAAGTCTGAGTTTTAAGAAAGCATGAGGCTTCGCAGTGCACGTCTTGATTACACCACACTGAATGGAGGGTCTAATTGGACGCACGAAGGAGCCTCTCCTGGAGAATGGCTGGATATACACTGGGGACTCTGGGAACTTAACTGGAAGCCATTAAGGAAACAAGACATTTCCGACCGCAGGGAACAAGAAAAACGACTGAAAAATGACGAGAAATTAAGAAAAAACGAGATGCTTCAGGGCTGAGTTGTTAAGAACATGATTATGGTGTGTGTTTGTGTGTGTGGAGGGGGTGGAGATGTTTGTGCATGTGTGAGTCCTCTATGTCCAGGTCGCGTGCCAAATTACAAGTTGGCTTGCTAACAGCATGGCGATGGCCTGCTTTTCTCCTTGCTACAACACAGTAACATCATGCTGTTAGGTAATCACCTCTGTCCACTCAGGTCTCTTATCCGTATTGTCATCAATCAATCATTTATTGTCATCAGGTTTCAGTTTTGGGCTTCAGCCTGTTTGCCCCCTGTGGCTGTGCGGCCTTCAGTCTTCAAAAGCTCAGTGTTTTCTGTCCGCAGGGGGGCACGTTGTAGCTGCAGAGTGAGGAGAGTACACAGTCACGGTCTTCAGAGGAAGCCAACTGTTTGAATGTGAAACCCGCAGTCTTCATGTCACTTTCAACTCCAGTTGGAGAAACTGACAGAAAGTCTTCATTATGGTTGAACAGCAGTGGAATCTGTAATGACACCTGGAAGCAATTGTGTTTTCCCCCTCTGAAATATTTATGTACTGGTGAATTATTCTAAGCATGTTCCCTGTGTTTGTTTCTACAATGGTGTCTGGCTGCATGGCAAAACAACCATGTAGACAATCTGTCCACTCTGAAAGGGGAGAAATTAGAAAAACAACTGCTGTGTGTGTGTGTGTGTGTGTGTGTGTGTGAAATGTGCATCTATTGGCATCTCATTAAGGTGAAGTCAGCCCACGTCCCCTCAGGCTGCCCTTTCACCACCCAACATACAAACACTGTCACAGACTCAGAAAAGATCGGCATAATGTTTTGACGCCTGTGATCTTATTTGTCTTTGTGATTTTTGATTTCCAGTTTATTACAACTTGATTTCATTTTTGTAGAGGTTTATCTCTGACTGTTCAAGTTTCCTGCCCAATCAGACTTTGTTGTAACGATGCTGCTGTGTGACTATTCACTGTTGACCAAGCTAGAGGCGCGGCTCTGTGAATGGCAGCGTCAGCGGTGCACCGCTTTAGTGCAGACTAAATATAAATGTATCAACAACTGTTGGATGAATTGTCGATACGTTTGGAACACATCTGTGTCCATCTGAGGATGAAGCGCAATCATCATTTTGCTGTTCCCTGATCTCTGAACATCAACGGGTCAAATTTCAATGTGTCAAATACATTTGTACCGTGTTGGTATGCTGATCAGCTCCAAGCACCACTGGGGCCAAGTACAGCCTCACAGAGGTGCTACATGGATGATGCGCAACGACTGAGTTGGCTATTCACGTACAAACCATTCAAGTAAACCAGCTACTTAGAGAAAGTTCAGGAAAAGGAGTAAGGATACATTTTTGGCTTTAGTTATTTCTTGTATTTCCTCTGCTATTCAGTGCAATTTATCAATTTATTTGAAATCTAATTTGTTATTTAATATATATATATATACATATATATATGTGTGTGTGTGTGTGTGTGTGTGTGTGTGTTTATATATTTAAATCTATATCCAGTGTATGTGTCAGGGTGAGGTGGGTATGTACCATATGTTGAGGGGTGAGGACAGTGCTGGGGGGTGGCTGAAAGGTGACACCCTGACAAGTGGTGTTTATGAGACGAGAGAATACTAAAGGACAACTGTGGTCCGTGTTGAATATGAGATAGAAGGAGAAATAAGAGTAGGAGGGCGACCGAGACAGAGATGCATACGGGTGAAAGTGAGAGAAAGACGGAAGTTGAGATCCAGACGGGAAGACGTGACAGCGACATGAAGATCCCTCTCAGTCTAATAGCAGCTCTTAACCCGGAGCTCAGAAAGAAAGAGGTGTGGAGACACAGAGGTAGAGTATAGTATGACACAACCACCTGGGAGAAACATGGAAGTCATCTGTCTATACGTTTGCATACTAATTTCACTGTCAAAGTCTCTTGTCTATCTTTTATTGGCTGTAGAATGTGTGCTGAGCCGGTGTGCCTGCACAGAAAATGTGAATGGGTATGTGTGAGGGTCAGAGGTGACCTGTGTTGGAGTACAGAGGCAGATTTATGGGCTCTACCAACCTGAAGGCAGGAGGTCACATGCTGACTTTGTTACACGCCTCAGCCAACAGACACACACATACACTCACATGGAAAGTAGTGGCGCGCACACACACTGAATACCAGCCTCCTGATGCCAGGTCATGTGTGTTAAGATCCAAATAATAGATAAAGCAGTGAATGAGGCTTGACTGACTGTGAGTGAGTGTGTGTGTGTGTGTGTGTTTCCCATCTGGCCTCAGGGGTAAACCATATAAAGTCTGATTAAGATGGAGGACACAGGACATTGATCAGTAAAGAAACAAGCTCTGGACGGAGGATGAAAGAACAAAGTCGGATTGTGTTGCTCTGTATCATTAATATCTATCAGGGGCTATACGAAGTTTAAAACAGCCAGACATGGATGGATGAGAGGAGAAGCAGCCAAGAAAGAAAAAAAGAGGGAGAAGTTTCTCAGGGTCATAATGTTGCCCCTCTCTTCCTTACTTTATTCATTCATTATCTCCCTCCCTTCTGCTGTCACTCTGTGCTTTTATCCTCCGTGGGGCGGTTTGGTTGTGAAATTCAAAGCTGCAGGAAGTTTGTTTACATCAGTTCAGTGTTTAACTATTTATTCTGATGTAAACCTGCCGTGTGTGTTTCTGCTACTTTATCCTCCTCTCTGCTGTGTGATGTGTTTTTATCTCACCTGAATGCCTCTGAATATTAGTGCTGTACCGAATAGTTTGAAGCTTCTGTTCTGTTCATGTTTTGAGTTCAGTGCGACCGACAAAATTAGGTTCTAACTTTGTTTCAAGCTCACTGATATTTGGCTGTTCCCACATATTCATATCTTCTGGTTGAAATTCTGCTTTTCCTGACATTTCCACATCGTCTTTTTGTTTTGTTGGACGTACATGCAATAAATCAACATATGGGACTGTTTTAAGACTTGAAAAATTGTTAATGTGTCTTAATTGTATCTACAATTATTATTATTGCATCATTATTTTATTCCCTTATTGGATTAGCCTACATGCATTTGTTTTGATGAAACTGAGTTTATTCAATAGAAAAAGACTACCTCATATTTAATCAGATTAATCGCTTAATTCAAACTCAGGATTTATTTTCGCGACAGTGATATAGAATTACTGCATTCTTATAGTACAGGGGATATATTTTAAGGTTTATAAACTGTATGTCTAGAAATGAGTGCCAGTCACTTTAACCAGCCGTGTGTATGAGCTTAAATGTCTGGTATTTATCTGCACTCCTCTGTCATAAACAGGTTCCTTAGGTTTGACCTGCTCCCCGTCCACTGTAATCCAAGACGTCCAGAACAGATAATTATGTGCTGTTAACGCTTCCTGCCAAAGTCGTAGCCTTTGCATTTATTAAAACAAGATATAAAATATAGAGAATTTGTATTTGTCATTATCTGACACATTTGGTCCCATGTTGCACTTTTATTTTCTACAACAATGAATCTGTTAAAAATGAGCTTTTAGAAATGGCCTTAACAGATGGATGATTGAGAGGAGAGAAGTGTGCTGTAAGAGCCATTTGACTGTATTTGGCTTAGTTTAGGCCATATTGGCTTAGCTATGGTCAGGTGCATGTTGACAAAGCCTCCATTGTTGGAAAATCCCAGATAGTTCATTTAACTATAAATCTCCTCTGTCCCCACCCGTGAATAAAAATATGAAACATTTTGAAATGGCTACCACTTGGAGCAGATGGCAAGGTCCCTAAATCACTTTCGAAGTAACTACAAAATTTATTTCTTGTACTGGTGTATCGTTTTACCCACAACACCCGTTGATCTGGCGCTCTGGCTCAGTCCAAGAACCTGTCTTCTGGACAGAGGGCGTTACAACTACAAGCGGTTTTTCTTCCTCTTGGCCTGGCAGACAAACGCTGAAACCTGAAGCCCTTCTGAAGATGTTCTAGTACAGCACGTCAAACCTTGATGAGTGTTTGGGTTGGGTTGGAGCTGGGTCAGCTCCTCATTACTTGGTTTTGGTTCAGTGAGAAGGGTTGTTAAATGATGCTCCTTCTGTTTCTGAGGTCTTATTCGATTGAATGCTTTTATCACCGTGCAGACAATTTCAGACATCCAGAACCTTCTGTCACTCCTTTTTCCACTGTTGTCAGCTCATTTGTGGGAGAGCTGAAGAATGAGGGAGTTTGAATGTTAGGCCAGCAGCAGCTGAGGTAGCTTGGCAGTCACCAGGTACAGCAGGAGAGCTGGAGGCTGTGCAGTGCTCATACTAGGTGTGAAGAATAAATCCCATTACATCAAACATGTGTATGGAGCAAATGAAGGTGACTGACTTTGCATGAGGCGTTAGATGAGCGCGTGTTGAGTGAAATGAGCTAAATGATGGCTCATGCATCGCTCTCCTTCTGCAGCTGTGGCCCCCTGTTTTTTTTTTTTACCTCTAAGTGCTCCACCTCAACCCTTATGCAAGGTCACTACATTATGAATGCTGTAATAGAGATGTGATTGGTCAACAGTAATGAATGGTACATACCTCTGTCATGCGTTCCCAGCTGTGTTTAACTTTCATTACTGCACATGAAGCCTATCGGGCATATCAGCTGTGTCAGTCATCTATCATAGTTGCAGCTGTCAGGCACACAAACTAACATAGTTTGAGACACACACACACACACACACCCTCAGCTGTAAATACCCTCAGACACAAATGCACACAGCAGAGTTCGCTCTGAGAGGCCCATCTGCCCGTCTGCCAGAAATGCAAAACTCCAGATACCTTGACGGATATTTACTGAAGTTGATGTTATATATCGCAGGTACATGAATGGTTGAATGTAAACTCACAACAGGCTGCAACATCAGACTGATCCCAGTCTATCACCAACTGTGTTAAAGGCTCGACAGCCATCCCAGCCATGTTCTGACCCCAGGAACCTGAGCACCTGATTGGACCAAATATGGACGCCACCAATCGGCTAAAGTGACGCATGACCCCCTCCCATAAAGTTCACACTGGGGCAAGTCTGCACCTGCCACAGAAGCAGTTTCACAACACAACACAACACAACACACACAGACACGTTACACTGTCCCTCGAACCATGCAGGATTGAAAGGGGACAGGGGTCGTCTTACACCAGTAACATCACAGCGCAGAAACCCTGCAGTGATGGCATCGTGTCTCCAGGCACTGTGAAATCATATCCTCCTTTCACACAGCTGCATGTGTAAGTCTTTGAAATAAACAGATGATCATCTTTAAAAGAAGCAGTCGATAACCCTCGTTTTGAAATCCCAAAGAGTTTATGAGTGATTACAGAGGCAGCAGCACTGACGTAAGCGACACACCGAGTTCATGTCCCAGCAAGCCGCAGCAGCCGCTCAGATGACATGATGCTTTAGTTGGTCGACTTACTTACAGATTTTCACCTGTTTATTAGGGTTAGATGTTGAAGCTGCAGAGACGTTTCGTCTATTTTGTTAGAGTTTTTAAAAGTTAAGAAGAATTTTCCCCACATTTAGTTACTGAAAAAAAGTGTTTGTAGGTTTTCTATCAGTCCCTAATTAAATAGACATAATCACTATTGAAAATAAATAAAGCTAAGTAATTTCAATTTAAAAGCTAGAATATATTGTTAAACATATCAGGCCTCTAAAGTAGGTCAGTATTGAGCTCACATATCGCAACAGTACTGAGGCGCTGGTGTTTGATCTGACTTCTCAAATATCCATTGTGCAACAGTTTATCCTACGTGTGTGTACAAATAGCTGATGTGCAGATGTATTCACTCTTCCTTTTGGTGGCCATGTGAATGTTTTCCAACATGGATATTTTCTTGCCTGTCAGCCTGTAATTCTAAAGCGCTTAATTCCAAATCCTCTATTTGAGCAATCCAAAAGAAATTTAACATACCATTTGTTTTAGAAAATAACATCTGTTAAACCTTTGCCCACAGCACGAATGTTGCTGAGCTTGTTCATTTGGTGCTGCTCCACACAATCAATCACATCCTTACAGAATTCAGAATCGGATTGGCAGTGGATAGATGGATTGGCTATGCACTGGGGTACTAATACTACAGATACAAGAGAGCATTGGCGCATATTGGATGGATCAGGCCAGGTATGCAAGGAATGGTGGAATGATGGTGATAATGACAGAAGAGAAGAAAAAGTAAAGCAGCAGTGTGATGGAGTGAGGAGGGGGAATAGACTGGAGATTATATGGCAGAAAAGTGAGTGAGAAATGGTGGAATTGCAGTTAATCCAAGAGTATGTTGGATTAGTGTGAGATACTCAATCAGTACATTTACCCAGATCTTACCTTTAGACAATCCTTACATTTCAAGTCTAGAGGTGCAAAGTTGGAAATAGGAAAGCTGTGAATGATGTAAGGGGCTGTATACGTGAGCAGGAAGTAGGAGAAACGCATTTGACCACAGATATCTACTTACTTGCTGAGAAGATAATACATGTAATGCCATTTTGAAAAGTGTACACGTCTGCAGATTATAATAACTCACTCACTCAGATTATAATAACTCACTCAACAGGCCCTCTTCGTCTCCTCATGTAGCAAGCTACAGCATTTGGCATGTCAGTTCAGTGTTTTATGGCGGCTACTCTCCTGCATCATGCCACGCCAAGTCACGACTGTGTAATCAGCAGCTTGACCACCAGCACCGTGTTGCCCATTACTCATACACCACTGGGTTCGTGGCTGGCAGCTGGGAGATCGCATGCTCTTACCTTGGCTTTTCCAGAGGCTGTAATTATTTTGTCTGTTTCAGGTGTGAGAGAAGAGGAGAAAGAAACCAGAACAAGGAGCCAGCTTAGGGTTGGGGCTCAGGGCACCAGGGGCGTCTCACCTGTGGAAAACGAGAGAACTACAAATAATGTGGCGAAGATTTGAATTAGATTTCAATTGGCAGAAATTGCGGAGAGAAGCACGGCTGGAATTTGGATTGAAGAAAGCAGAGGGAAAGGCGGAGGGTGGAATTCTTTTCAGAAAATCTGTCAGGGTTAAAGACAGAGTCTAGCTGGAATAAAGCTTCCTTTTGAACATTCACACCACGTTTCCTCAACCATGGCCCACACATTGCCCCACACATTGTCTTCTGTTACAGCCACACACACACACACACACACACACACAAATACTGCAGTTTTCGTTTAAAGTCATGGTGATTAGTGCATTTTTCTCTTTATTCCTTTACACTTGGAGACCCACCCCCGCTCCCCTCCATGCCCGGCTCTCTGGTTTTGCTCTAACATGTTCCAGAACGTCAAACTAGAACCACATTTTATGAATGAATAAGGGATACAAAGATAAAAGAGCATTTTATCCTGTTACAGACCACCATTCGACATAGACTGGCACTGGACGAAACCGACACTTCAAAATATCCTTGTCAAATTACCACTGAGCACACTGATGCCACAGATGTTCATCACATTAAAGAGCCTGATGCTTTCATCTTGTGTCAATTTTAACAAAGTGCATTTAAAGTAATTCTGGCACTTCGGATGTTCAAGACACAATCTCGCCATTGCTCCCTCAAGTGACCCATGTGTCCTTAATCCCTGCTCTACCTGTGTGCCAGTATGTGTTAACCCCAGTGTTTATTCTCCCCGAGGACGGGATTTTACACCTCCAGACTTCTTGGAAGCTCTTGCACCACCGGTGGCCCCAATCTGATCTGATCTACAAACATAACCCTCATTTTCACCTCGACATCGCACCAATGTGCTGCTGTCCCCTGCGTCAGAAATTCGTTATGGGACTCACCGGTTCCCACATCTGAAGGTGACGATTGGTCACAGGAGGTTTGTCAGTAACCAGTGGAACTCAGATCGCACATGGCTGAGCTGTTTCTAAGATGGTAAAATGTGCAGGTATTTCTGTTTCTAAGCTGAAGCTATGGAGGATAGGTGTGTGTGTGTGTGTGTGTGTGTGTGTGTGTGTGTGTAGAGGTGTTAGGATTGCTCATTTGCGTGCAAGTGTGTTTCTTCACTTAAAATCCTCTTGAGTACCCAAATTCCAGCGTCTGTGGTTGCAGGCCCTACTAATAGAAGTACCACCCAGGAGGCTGCATGAACGGTGCCGAAAACCAACTCTCTCCCATACACGCCAACATGCCCAGCGTCAACAAACACATATCTGTGTTTGAGGGTGTGTATGCATGTGATTCGCTTGCAGTTGAGGAGGGTTTGTTTATCTGGGGGCAGCTCATTTAAGGCATCGTCACGCAAGGGCCGCCTTTCCAAAAAAAGAAAGAGCACAGACACACTTGTGTTACCATGCACTCTTAACAACCTCCAAACACCCACAGACATTTTTCAGGGTTTCCCAAAACAAAGACGGCTTCTGCTCTGCTCTAAAGATTAACACAGCATAATGGAATACAACAACAGTAAAAAGAGCAGCGTCTCTTTTTCATACTGCGAGAGCTGTTTAAAGTGTGTAACTCATGACAGAAGAAAAAAAACACCTTCTCTTTCTTACCAGTGAAAAACATAAATCACGCTGTTGCTCATTTCAGTACAAACGGGGATTTTTCTGCTACAGTCTTACTTGATCTGCTATGACCAGTAGCTTATTATGATTATTATGATTATTCATAAATGTGGCTGTCAGTCAGCAAAAGCAACAGTAATGAGTGTTGTCATCTACTAAAGGAATGAATCACAAGCCGAGATGTGTCCTGAACTGGGTGACCCACCACCACAGTTAAACAATTTGCAGGAGGAAATCCTGTTTTCAGTCCTCGCACTGCCTTTTCTACCACACTCGGAGCCACAGCTCGTAGCACCTAAAGACAAAGCTTGCGTCTTCCGGCTGGCTGCTGAACTTTGGGTACTCTGGTCCACTTTGTTGTGATCTGCTCTTATTTGCTGTGCTCAGCTGGTGCTGCCTGTGTTTTGCCAGGGCACTCTCATTGTTTTGACTGCGTGTGTCTCTCTGTGTGGGGCAGGCCCATCTCTGCCTTCGCCTCTCATTAACCGTGACACACTTTGACTACCCAGGCAGCCTTTCAGCACCAGCCTGCCACTCAACGCAAACCACCTGCCAGACATCACAACAGCAGCCTTGATGCAGAATACCGGGGTCTCCTTCTTCAAAACCTGTGCATACTTACAAGCAAATACAAACGCATCATTAGAGTGTAAGCTCTGTCGTACCAAACACACAAGTGAACTGTTACAGATTATAGAAAGCAAATAAATGCAGGTGTAATGATGCTTTTCATAAACGGTGCATATTAGCAGCAAATGAGGAATGCAGTAGAAATCAACACCTAAACACCCCTCCAGCTGTAAGAGCATGCACACATACTTAAACACACACACACATACAGGTTTACAGCAGCATCACTCGGCCCTGACGGAGCGTGTCAAGAAAACTGTACGTTGATCACACTCACACATGGGCATGAAACAGGCATCCGTACCCTCACCCAAACACGCTCTCGGGTAGCCTCTCACACAGACGCCCTCTCACTCAGCTCCAAGAAATCCACTCTGCAGTCACGCAACACTTGACACTGAAAGTAAAACAGGAAGGTCGACTTGGTACCACTGCGTCCTCGGCTTCTCATTTCCCGATCACATCCTGACCTTTGTATGAACACCAGTCATTTTTACTGTATAGCATCTCTCTCACTAACCACATTTCAGCAGTGAGGGAGGTGAGGTATAGTCCACACACAGGCAGAGACTATCTAATCTATCTAAGAACTGTTATAACTGCAGTTTTTCACTGGTGCTCTGAATGACGGCTCCTCAGGTGATTTATTAACTTTGACATATTAAATCATTTGCTGAACTTGCACCCGTCTTGCGTGACTGAAGCTTAACAGTCATTGCAAATGGCCAGTTTCTGTATTTATACAATATTCAAGTTCAATTTGTGGCAAATAGGAGGGTTATCACGTCATTATTTTCCTACATATTGGGTTTTAATAAGGTCAGAACAGAAGGCAACTAGTATTTAAGGGAAAAACTACAGACTTTTTTTTTTTTGCTGCAGTACAGCAGTTCCTTCCATTGATGCCTGTTGTTTCAATCAACATGGGCATATTTTTGATATCCCTTGTGATTTTTTAAATTTTTTTTATTCCTATACAGATAAATGTCTTACTCCTAAACCAAATTACATAAATAAAGCTGCACCAATCACAAAGGTGACATGCAGATTGTTTTAAAAGTATTTCTAAAATCAGAAACATCCATAACATGTTGTACATTTAATGGTTCAGTCTGGTGCAAATGGTAAAAAAAAAAAAAATAAATAAAAAAAAGTCACATAAACACTGATGCTGGATATTATGGGATACTTTGCAAACATGCGGTGCAGATCTTTATGAAATCTACATTGCTAACACAACATTAGATGGGAGGAAGTTGGATTGCAGGTAACTGTTCCTTCCTGTTTGATTTGGTTATGTGATTGTACCCACTGTGAGGCTGCGAGGGTGTGAACCCTGTCTGAGCCACTGAACCCAGGCTCACCCTGGGCAGGAGAGACGCAGGGCTGCTGGAGAATGATTCACCACCACATGAATCACATCTGTTGTCTTTTTCTCTGTCTGTTACTGTTTACATCCACAGCATGTGTCCCCCATCTTATTGGAACGAAAGTAGGACAAACACAGGGAGATGCTGACAGATGAGGAGACGGTTAAGGAGAAATCCTTTTGTTTCAGACAAGTAGGCTCAACAGCTGTGCCCGTTTTTGAACCGAAAGAAGGGAATCCTCACAAGCACATCCCAGAGCAGTAAACATTTTCAATGATAGCAAATCACTTAGACATTATGAAACAAATGGTGCAACAACTCACTTTGCAATTTTAAACAAATGCTTTCTGTCTAAAAATGCAGTTTTTAGTCAAAGATTGACCTAAGTTGAGCATAAATTTGCTGTATGAAACAGTGATTAAGCACAAATGTCTAGTCTTTATGTGTGGATCCCTCCATACAGACACCTCTTCCACGTTTTTGTGATCATAATTTAAGGAGATTAGAGGGAAATCTGCTACTGGGTTTAAGGAGAAACACCATTCTTACATAGGAGAAAGAGGTGAGAGAAAAGATGCTGTAGAAACACATTGCCTCCAGCTAACGTGGGAGCAAAAAGTTGACCTTCGCTACTTACACTCTTCCCTCCGCATCACCGCCCCACCTTTCTCTTCCTTTTCAGTTAAATCAAATTTTCCCCTGTTGCAGGAGGAGTATTGGGGGCCATGCAGCGGAGGAGGAGTGGGATGGGGGGGAGGGTGGATGGATAGATGGATGAAGTAACTCCTGTGGTTGTGCATACGGAGTATCACATTCTGCTATTTTCATTTGTCTCTTTATTGCTCCCAGTTGTTGGGTTAAACAAAATGGGGCCTAAAAGAAGTGAGGAGGGGGTCGCTCCACCAATCCTGCGCTTTGTTCCCTGGAAGCACTTTGTTTGCGAGAAATGTCACAGTAGCTAAATCAAGGCGAGCCACGGCTATGAGAAACAGACAGAGCAGATGGAGGATGGAGAGGTGTGTGTGTGTGTGTGTGTGTGTGTGTGTGTGTGTGTGTGTGTGTGTGTGTGTGTGTGTGTGTGTGTGTGTGTGTGTGTGTGTGTGTGTGTGTGTGTGTGTGTGTGTGTGTGTGTGTGTGTGTGTGTGTGTGTGTGTGTCTTATTGAGTAGAAACCAAAGGTGGTGGAGATGCAGGGAGCACCAAGAGATGCATTTGTTCTGAGAGAAGAAGAAAGAGAGAGAGGGAGGCTGTGTATCTGTGGTCTCTCTCTCACACACACAGACATACTTACAACCAGTATGTACTTATAGTGCTTATAACCAGTGTTGATGGAGAAGTTGCTTCTTACCCCTCTCAGGTCAATTGTGCTTGTCAGCAGCTTGATTGTGCCTTAGTGTGTGTGTGTGTGTGTGTGTGTGTGTGTGTGTGTGTGTGTGTGTGAGCGAGCTCATAGCCAGGACTGTGATGTTGTATGAGTCCTTCTCCAGTCGTTGCCTACAGCACCCCATGTAAAGGCAGATGAAGGATGCAGACTCTTGGCAGAGTTCCTTGTATTTGTTTCTATCAGTCTTACGTTTTACACATTGTCACACACACATAAACACACTTACAGTCCCGCATAAAGATGAAGTTTAGGGTTAGCTTGAGATGCAAGAAGTTCAGAAGCAGTTCCTCGTCTGTACGTGTGCAGTGCATGTGTGCATCATCATGCTGTTCATGCTGGGAACTATTTACATGCTCATATCCATATTCATGACAGCTGATGCTGACTGAGCCTGCATGTGTCCAGCGCTGTTTGTGTGATTTACACACAGGATGTAGCTCTCTTTTTTCCGCCTGCCCTACATTTGCAGAGGTCCGTCTTTCTCTCTTTGGGGGTTTTCAACGCTTGTAACAGTGAAGGACGACCTCCTTGCTCAGCACTTGTCTTCCCATATCTGCGCCATGCTGCATTTTTTTCTTCCTCTGTCTTTTCTGTCTGCTCCTTTGACATCACCCCACCTGCTCTGCATTGTAGAAAGCAACCGATCACTCAGAGAAAATTAACTTTGTTTGGACTTTGAGTTGTGTAACCATCTTTAGATGTTGATAACCTCTGACCTCTGAGAGAAGGGAAAGGAAAGACAAGTCAAATTATGATATATACCAATACTGTGTTGGTATACTAATCAAGTAAAACCTCCACACTTTCTCTTTCTCTCTCTCTGATGAAGACTATTTCTATTTTGGTGCACTTGTGTGACATTTTCTGACCCTGGAATGCCACAGTGACAGAGGAAGTCAGGACTGACACCTAAGTCACGTCATGTGTCTGTATATTTACGTGTTTGTTTACCTCTATGTCAGTGTGGATGTGTTCACTGCTCTCTCATGAAATAGGAATCTGAATTACTTGCACACCTGCATGTACAGACACACACACACACACACACACACACACACACACACACACACACACACACACACACTGCTGTCTGGTGCTGCTGTTTTTCCCATTAATTCCTCCAGTCAATGCAGTCCTACATCAGCTTGTCATCGCCGCCCTCCACTCCCCCTCAACTCTGCCACTCCGGACCAATCACACTCCCACTTTTCAGTCAGTCTGACGCCCGCTCCTCCAGTGTTTGGCGACTGGCCTGTCAACATGCCAACTGCTGCCTTTCATGTCTCAAATAAAGGTAGAGCAGGCATGGCCCCTGGTGACCCATATCTTGTAATGCATATCCCCGCTAGAGGAGGTACTTTACATGGCCAGTGACCATGTTGTACAAGGATTTTTACAGGATTGTGAAGCCATCCATCCATCCATCCATCCATCTCTATCAACTCCCTTCATCTTTTTTGGTGTCTCTGCCATCTTTCTTCTTGGACCTTGTTGTCATTTTTAACTGCAATATATATTCTTCTCTGTCACTCCAGTATCACTTTTCTCCCCACCCCGGTATTTGCTTTCCATCCCGACACTCCCTTACACACCCCTCTCTCCCACTTCCAGTCTGTCCACCCCATCTCGACCTCGGCCCCCAGCAAAAGAGCTCCATGCTGCTGTTTATGGCTGCAGGGGCTGAAGCAGGGAGAGTAGAGCCCCCACTATGGAATATGGAGACTATTAATATAGATGCTGCGGCTGGCTGTGTGTGTGTGTGTGTGTGTGTGTGTGTGTGTGTGTGTGTGTGTGTGTGTGTGTGTGTGTGTGTGTGTGTGTGTGTGTGTGTGTGTGTGTGTGTATAGATGCTGTGGCTGGCTGTGTGTGTGTGTGTGTGTGTGTGTGTGTGTGTGTGTGTGTGTGTGTGTGTGTGTGTGTGTGTGTGTGTGTATGTGTGTGTATAGATGCTGTGGCTGGCTGTGTGTGTGTGTGTGTGTGTGTGTGTGTGTGTGTGTGTGTGTGTGTGTGTTTGCATGTGTGTGTGTGTGTGTGTGTGTGTGAGAGAGAGAGCTGGCATCTGTGTGAGAAGTTTTAAGGTGTAGAGGTGTGAAATGATTAAAATTGTTCAGACATACATTTTAAATGAGTGTCAGTAGGTGCACATGTGTACTCATTCTTCATTGTTGCATTTTAAATTGTTTCTCCTCGTTGCCAACAGAGTCTGGCGGCAGCTACAAACGGCAAACTGAGAACAAGAAACAGTAGACCAGTGTTTAAGTGGAGCACAGGCAACAGTTAACTCTTTTTATGTTATTTCTTAAATCCTTCAATTTCAAAGTAATTAATAGCGTATTGCTGTTGGATAAAGGAGGGAAAGAAGGATGAAAGTGGGAGAGGTAGACATGAGAAGGAGGTGGAGGAGCATGATTGAGCTCTCTTTGAACAGGTTGGCAGAGTCAGGAAGTGATTAGGCCACTACAATAACCCCAATAATGACAATAGGGAAAACATGTCTGCAGCCACAACCACTTAACATCAGGAAAAGTACCCAGTATGGTTCCCATTTCATCACAACAGCAGGACTGGGTGTGGGAGGACGGGCACATGGAAGGAAAGAGAAAGAAGGTGTTAGCGACAGGAGGATTTGAAGCCGCAGAGAAGCAAGCTTAAAGTTCAGTCAGTGTTCTTATTGCTGTCAAGCTTTCTTGCTGCGCATGGGACAGAGGCAAGATAAATCTGGCTCAGTTGTCTGACAGCTGTGGCTTAGTGGCTATAAAAATAAGAACTCTATAAAATATCCTTAGATATGCGGCTACATGAATTATGCTATGCAAAAACACTATAGCTAAAGCTTCAAGTCTCAAAAACTCATCATCCTCACAAGCTGAAGATCCATGTGAAGAATGAGGGAATGAAGGATCAGACTTGTTCAGCATGTGGAGAAATCAAAAGCTTCACCAGCCTGTTGTGCTTTGTTACAGTTGCTAAGCTAAAGAGGAGTTGTGGACAATCTTTTTGAGCCCAAGCACAAACCTGTGATATTTTTTATATAGTTACTTGAGCCATCTCTTAAAAAAGTAATGTTAATTTACCAGGCCGGCTCTGACGCAAATCAGCAGCGGCGTAGAAATGATTCATGGTCCTGTAGCAGCATGAGGTCTGAGACTCGAGCTCATCCCGTCTCCTGGTTTCTCTACTGCCCTCCCGCTGTTTTTCACATCTTTACCGGACTTCTCCATCAACAGCAGAAAGCAGTTTACCGGAAAGGTGGTGGTAGCAGCTGCATCACTGCAGGGTCAGAGGAGGGTGGCTGGATGAAGCCCAGACAATAAGGAATGGGTCTGATGAGGGGAGGGTCCAGTGTGTTCACTATGAAATAAAATCATACGCTACATTTGGTTCTTTGAGTCTTTGCTCTTACTTTATTTTTGTTTCTAGCATCCCAAACTGTCCTTACATCACTCACACACAGACATTTTAGCTCAGTGCCAGCTCACACAAACTTAATGCCAGACTCAACACGACCACCAGTCATAGCGTTGAAACAGCAAGTAATGCTCGGTTGTTCTTTACTCATCCCTGCAGTGCTGATTTGGGGTATTTACCACTCTGTCTGTGTGTTTCACAGGGCCTCCAGGAAAGCGTGGAAGGATGGGAAGAAGAGGGGAACCTGGTAAGTGACGCCCACCACCTGCTTTGTTTATTTATTTCTCGCTTTTCCCCGAAGACTCCCTCTTTCTTCATCTCTCTCACTTTCTCCCACACTCGCTCTCTTTTCCTGGGTGACTGGATAAGTTCGAGGGCTGTTAAAAGCAGTGACCCATGAGTCAGGCCGGTGGATGATGGGGTGCAGTTGGCTCTTCTCCCTGTCCCTGGCTATTTGTGCCGACACAGTGCTAACCTTGGCCATGTGGTTGCACTAACTTTGCACAGATGTCAGCCGTTCTCGCTGAGCGGTAGCAGCTGCGGTAGTGCAGGCCTAATGAGATTCTCTCTTGCCAAAATGACTACCCACCATTACTGTGTTGCTCTTTCTTTCCACGCAGACCGCAAAACACTCATTGAGGAACCAAAACAGTGCAGAGACGTAACTCTTGTTACACAAAGGTTCGTCATGACAGAGCGGATGTTCTACTAGTTTGAGTCACCCTCATTTTAAATGTGTTTAAATGTAGCGCCCGAATTGTAGCGCGACACTGTTAGACGATTTTATCAAAACCTGCAGGACTGAAGTTGTTCTACAGGATATGTGTCAGATGGGAAAATTTTCCATCTGGTTGTGATTCATTGTTGTGGGTATTTAGTAGATGAGACCTGCTCCTATGAAGACCTTGACTAAGTGAAAAACCAGTAACCTTTATTGCTCTACTAAGATCCTGTCTGAAGTTACCAAAGCAGTGCAGTATATTTGAATACTATATAGTG
This sequence comes from Pempheris klunzingeri, assembly GCF_042242105.1. Classification (NCBI taxonomy): domain Eukaryota; kingdom Metazoa; phylum Chordata; class Actinopteri; order Acropomatiformes; family Pempheridae; genus Pempheris; species Pempheris klunzingeri. Next base: position 717,462 of record NC_092020.1, read on the forward strand.
TATATATAATATATAGTGTTTTTAGCGTGTCTTGGTTTTATTTGAAATGAGGCTGATCTAAAGATTATAGTGCTGTGCCTTATTTTGAACCCCACAATCCGAACTGTATTTTGAAATTCTATTTTGAAAAAAACATAGAAATTTCCTTAGCACTGTAGTTTTTAGCTCAAACAGGAGTTAAAATTGTATTTGCCAGGTTTGATTATTTCCGGCAGCATGATGTTGTATGTGGGACTGACCCAGTGAAATGCTGTGGCTCACTGATGTGTCTTTAATATTATTTATCGACAATAAGATAAATATAGAATATCACCAGTATATCGTCTTTACTCTTCAACTACCTTTTCATCAACTTAGATTACAGAAATCTCTCTGGGTTCTGCAGTTCTGCATCAGGCAATCACCCAGACAAGTAAATGAGTCATCAGGGTGGAGTGTGTTTCCAGTCATGGGTCTTCAGGAGGATTGTCATTATTTGAAGGCTCATCGTTAACATCTCACTGGCTGCTCACTGTGTGTCGCAGGATGGTCTGTAACTGAGAAGAGAGATGTGGTTCTGTTTAGGCTGTCTCTCTCTCTCGTTGTTTACATTTGCGTCCTCACGTTGCTGCGTGGGCCACAGTGGGGGGGTAGGTGGCATGGAGAGGCTGTTCTGTTGCGCTGTTCTTTCAGAAGAAAAAAAAACAAATTAGTGTGGGAAGAAGAAACAGAAACACAAACCTGAATAACAGGAAAGAGAGCAGACAGAGTAGTAAAGCATCGGTCGTCTTGTCTCTCGCATCAACTCTCATTATTTTTACTTGTTTACCTTCTCTGTTCTGTTTACTTCTATCTTTTCCTCTCATTCCCTGTATCTTTCTTTCCCTTTAGTCTTCACACACACCTGCCTCAAGTTCAGTGCTTAAAGCTGGTCTAACTGTGTGGCTCTCCAGCCAGTTTGCATTTGTTTACCTAACTGTCTGGCCCAGGAATTCTTTGTCCTGGTGTCTAGACATGGCTAAACTTGATTGACTTGTTCTTCATGCCTCATAAAACCCAACACCTGTCCCTTCGTCTTTCCCTTACACCTTCTCATCCAAACCACCTTCACTTTTTCAGGCCTCTTTCTACTCCTCCTGTCCCAAAAATGCCCTCTCCCTTGAATCAAACAACAAACCTCAAGGTTCGCATAGATTCTGGTCACATTAGCAGGACCTTTTGTGTGTGTAAATAGTAACAAAACACCACAAATATCCCACTTTTTTCCTGAGGGAGTCTGTTTTCAATCAGGAGTTTATGTAGCTGGTTAGTGCTGCATCCATGCTGAGCTGTGTTGTACCAGAACTGCAGTGATGGCAGGGCTCCAAATCATGCCGTAGACTTTAATCGTGTTAACAGTTGCATAAATCAGCATCATAATTGGTTTTAAATTCAGATCAGATAAATGTAAACCAATCACTAATATAAAAGAGTTTAATGGCAAAACGATACATTTGCTTTGTAGAGGTTTATTAGTGCCCTCGGCCTCGGCCACTTTTAAGAGAATGTTTTTTATATGAATACTCCATTAAGACCAAGACCTCTAACAACGAGAGGAGTCCTTTGATCATTACTGTTGTTTTTGGTTAGTCTAAGTATGAAAAGCAGAATGTACTTTTTGCTGCTGAGGCTCAACATCAGAGCATTTCAATCAGATCTGAAAGACTGCCCTGGAGAAATCTCACATACATCTTTCTTTTTTTTCTTTTTTTACTTTTAAGGGACAGAGTATACCAGCACACCCCAACCTTTTCACTGCCTGTTTGTCTTCCATCTTGTACAACCATATCTTCTTAGGAAACAAAGTCTTGACATGACTTCATATCCTAATGCAAAACATGACCCATTATCCAGAAGTCTGTTTATCATAACGGGTTTGCCACAAACTCCATTGGCAGCGGCTCTAATGAGCTTGTTCTGTACCATATTTAGGTGGTTAATTACAGTCATCATTTAGCAAACCACATTGCATGTGCAGTTTTTTTGTTGGGCACCACTTTTCCGAGGAATTGATTGCTGTACAAACCAGAGGTTACCATAACTCACACATGCTGTGCATCATGTCACTGGAGATGTATAGAATTTATTTTCTAAAGCCTGATTTCTTCTCTTTTTCTGTTGCAGGACCTCCTGTAAGTACAATTTCATCTCATCCAGGTAGTATTTCCTTTGGCACTGAACATCCAAACACACTCACTTGAACACACACACAGATACATATATTATAGTTTACTATACAAGCTATGGTTTTTCTTCCACAGCAGTTAAAACATGGACACACAGACACACAAACTGTCACACATGTGCATCCACGAAGCATAGCAATAAATGGACCACCTAGAGAACTGTGGGTGTGTGCATGTGACTGTGCTAGCGTGTGTCTCTGTGTGTGTGTGTGTGTGTGTGTGTGTGTGTGTTTCATGGTGATGGTTAGGGAGCGATAACTTATTAGCAGCCAGTTACTCTCCTCCGAAGGACTATAACTCCTGCTGACACTCACACGCACACAGAGGATAAAACACACACACAGACATGTACTACCTGATGACTGCTGCCTTCAGGTTTGGATTTTTTTATTTAAGATAAATTGTTGTGATCTGCCTGACAAGAGTTCCCCATTTGTGATTTTTGTCAAAGTTTTTCATGTAAAATGTTGGGTCACATGTGGCACAGATCTCTGCAGATATGCAGAGCACACACCATAACGCTGCTCCGGAAATATCAGAACAGAACAGCGTGTCCGGCTGACATTTGACAATCCATGGAATGTTTTTTATTTATTTTCTTTTGGAAACTGTCTGTGCAGCTGGTTTACGATAAGTGTGCATGAAACGGTGTGTAATTTCTTTTTCTGAACACACCTAAAGCCCATCCTCCAGCTCACAAAGTCAAAGGAAAGTGTGGTAATGCAAAGACACCTGCTACTGTCCACAGTAACAATCTGCCAGGAAAACTAGTTTCAGGGATATTTCTGACAGATGTAAGCAGCCCATGTAACTCAGACAATGTAAATGTAAACAATGTAAATTTGCTGTTTAATTATGTCTTCGTGCAGGATGCTTTGAGTGTAAACCCAACAATCAGATATAGCTCGCTTTTGAAAACAGACGTAAACATGTGCCAGAAAGATCAGACATAGACTAAAAATGTTGTAGGTGGGAGTCAAACGTTGATGTGAACATACTGTATGGTTTAGCCGTCACTCAGTATTCATTAACTCCAGCTTCAAACTCCATATAGAGTAATTTAGTCTTTGTACGAACCAGTAAAAAGTGAACCATCCCCTTCAAAGTAAAGTGTACCAGGTCGTGTTAATATATACAGTATACAGGGTGTTGGGTGCAGCTGTTGGTTTCTGTTCTAACCTGTCTCAATGCTTCGTGCTTTAATCTCTAACCTCACCAGGGCAAGGCTGGACGGGATGGATACCCGGTAAATTTGATTTGTTATTTATCCTGTCACTCTTCAATTCACCCAATCACATCTCAATTTTGTCTGGATTTAATCAATTTTTCCTGCTGCTTTACGGGGCCTTTTTCAGTTTTTTATTCTTCTCTGCTCTTCCTGAAGAAATTACTTTTACTCAAGTCTTGATCTGTTTTCTTGCCTCTTCATGCGGCCTTCGACATTTGCTCTTCACCAATGATGTATCCTGCCCCATGACTGAGAAGTGACTCACATACAAAGACGGTTGTATTTAAAGACAAGCAGACACAAGCTTACCCAGAAGGGTACGCCGAGATCAGTCTTTTGCATCCCATAGATGACTTGAAACATTACAGCTGACTGACTCAAGGCAATATATAGTGACAAAAAACATATTCAGTGCACGTGTAAAAATGAATAAACATGAAACGCAATAAACATCAAGAAGATATCATCAGTAAACATAAACCACAGCATTGTAAACCGTACCAGCCACAAGGCATATTGTTGCCCTCTGCTTTTAAGTGGAGTTTACTAATGTTTGAACAATATAACTGTGTACATCCATAACTACTGAATGCAAAGCAGATCACTTATTTCCACCAGTGAGACCTACCACAAGACTGAGAGCCGCTTCTTGTGTTAGCCGAAGATACAGCGGCCTCTTGTGGTCGATTACATTACCGACTTTCTCCACAGCTGCTGAGATACAACAGCTCATGGCTCCTTTGCTGATTTGTGGCTTTGCCGTCATCAAATCCTCATCATCTAATACAGACACACCCTCATCATTTTGAGAGCTCGGCTTATTTGAGCAGATGGATTCGTTACAACTGGATGTCTGCATGGTGTGCAGTTCACATCAGCAGCAGGGTGTGTGAGGTCCATGTGTGAGAGTGTTACATACCCTATGAGACACCCTGTCCCACTACAGAGTGACCCACCGATCTGGTTCCCACGTCGACCCACAGCAGCCACCCGGTGTTGTGTTCCACATGCACGTTGTCTCACTGGGGAATTTGTGAACTTCATTACCCATGGGGCTCGCTCCCAGTCAGATTCCCAGTCTGCGTGGCACTGCGCAGGCCTCCTGACGGGAAATGCCTCCTGCTAATTACACACAGGTGGGCCGTGCGCGCAGTGAAGTGTGTCCATATTTGTGTTTGTTTGTCTGTGACTCTATTCATCTTTGTCACTGTCTTCAATAGAAATCACAAAGTTGCAGCAGATTGTAGTATTTTTAACTTTAAAACATCTGTTTAATTAATGATGTAGCATATTGATTTAGTGTTGCGTTATCTGGCTAATCCTTCCTCGTCTAGTAAGCATAATGAAATCCATCCTTATAGCTCTATAAAGACATAGATGAAACAATTTTGCACTTTCAGAGGAGCCGTCTGCTAAGTGTAAGAGGCAGCTTCCTGTTATGATGCATATGCGGAGGTATGATGACTGAGGAGGCAGCGTGTATGAAGTTACAGTGAAACAACAGTAGATTAATCATACTGGCAATTAACATGGACAGCACATTATTTCATTTAGCGGCAACAGAGATGATCGAGTTTCAAACATTGAAGCTGAAAAAGGGCCATTTTTCCTGTTGGGTAGCAGTGTTTGTGTATCTGTGTCCATATGTGCACATGTGTGTGAACTCCATCCAGCCACCCATAGTTTATGTAGATCTCTGTAACAAAGGCCAGAGCTGTGGAAGTGGTCAGAGGTCTGCCTCTGTGTGTGTATGTGAGTGTGTGATATGTTTTCGGACCAATAACCTCTCTCACATGGACTGCTCATATGGAGAGGGCATGCGCACATCAACACAAATGAGTCAAGTCAGTTTCCGGAGAAGCACTGCGGTGCAAACTGTGCTGTGCCAGTGACTTGTGCCAACAGATTTCCTTTCTTTATTTTTCCATTGTTAAAACAAACAGCTAGATCTCCTTCCAGCTCTTTCTGTCTTGCCCTCTCTCACCCTTATTATGTCTCTATTTCTGTCCTTTAACTTTCAGCAGGCAGGAGTCGACTGCACACGTGAACACACATGTCAACAGCATGAACATAACGATAGCAATGGTGGAAAGTCACGAAGTACATTTACTCAATTATCTGTACTGTGAGTACAGTTTTCATGTACTTTAAACTTCTGCTTCACTTCACTTCAGGTGTTTTACTTCAGCAAATGCTAATATTGTACCTCACCTCCACTTGATTTTTTTGGCAGCTGGTTACTTTGCAGATTCAGATTGATAATACCAAATATAATCCACTAATGATGATTATTATTGTAGGTTAAAATAAGATAAGATTATTGATTATTGTGAGGAATCCACAAGCTATCCACCTTCACCAGCTGCATTGTTAAAGTGATGTACACATGAGTATATCAGTAATTATAATCTAGTAATATAAAGTATATTATTCTGAAATTGGCCATATTACATAATGATTACTTTTACTTTTGGTACTTAAAGTATCTTTTGATGCTGATAATTTTATTTAAGTGAAGTTTTAAATGCATGAATTTTACTTGCATTTCACGTATTTCTACAACGCGGTGTTGCTATTGTTTTATATAAGTAATTGATCTGAATACCTCCCTGAACAACTGTCAAACAATCCATGTGCACACACGTGTACATGTTTGCCAGTGTGTGAGCACGCATGTGCTGCACTTCATTCAGGTGGCATACACATGTCTTCTAGTCATTAGTTTCATCAGACTAATGCATGCAGCAGTCTGCTTCCATTGAAGCATTGGTAATATTATAAACAGTGTTAATGACGTGCGGTTTGTGCGTATCTCAAGCATAACACTGTGATAAGTGTGTGGTTGTGTGTGTGTGTTTGTGTGGTTGTGCGTGCTGATGTATGTTTTCTCTCCTCATGTAACCCCTGTCACTTCTTCCTCTCATAAATCACAGGCGTGGGGTTTGAGTTTCAGAAAAGAGGCTCCCCACTGTCAAACAATCACAGTCAGGCAGCCTGACAGAACAGTGCAGAGGAGTAAATACCCACCAACACACACCAGTTGATTCTCATTCACATGCGTAGTCACCAACGTGCCCAGCCACTAGTGTGTTTATACGAAAGTGCCAGTCTGTGACAGACAGCGGACCTCACTCAGCAGAAACAGGCCAAGGCCTCCATTGTTCAGCCTTCCAGGCTGCTGAACGCAGATTAAAGCCAGACAGTCACCCAACAACATGTCAGTAATTTTCTGTCCCAAACACAACACTCTGGTATGCTTTATTGTGCTCTTTGGTTCTGGATGCAGCCACTATTTTTTTTAAGAAGAAGAAAATGTCATGTATCACAAATTATGTCCATGTAGCTCTGAGATGAGGAGGAGGTTTGTCCCTGTGGCAACATGAAAGTAACTGGAGAGAAGAAGGGACGGAAAAATATTCACAAGAGGGTTGGAGGATCGCTTTGAGAGAGGAAAAGATAATGATATCAAAGGATGTAAGAGAAGTAAGGAAATTAGAGCCAGGAGAGAGGAAAGGGTTCCCTCACGCTCCCCATCTTCTTTAATTATGACGTCATTTAATTAAGCTCATTGAGCCTAATGTGTTCGACACATTACTGTACCATCTGTGTCTGGTCTGATGTGCAGACACCAAGTTTTCACATTACGTCCTCAACAATTATATCCTACTGGATAATTACCAGTCTGCACCATAGGGAGCACAATAAAGACTGCAAAGGCACCCCTCGCCCTAGACAAACCTACACACACGTATACAATCATAGACACGGACATAAGCCCTCCTGCAGGCCAAGGTATTTTCCAGAAATATGTTTAAAAGCCATCTAATTGGTGGGAATGCTGAGTCTGAACTTCTTTTTTTTTTTGTTAATCTGCTGAGGGAAGCTGCAGGACAAGATGGCAATGTAGACTAGAAATACACACAAAAGGGCATTATTTCATTTTCCCCCCAGTTCACTTGAGGTTTTGGTGGTAATTTCAGGCCTATTTTCTCACTTTTTCTCAACATTAATCTCCCCCTTTTTTTCTCCTATGTTCCTCTGTCCGTCCTCCTTCCATTTTACTCTGTGGTCTGATCCATTTGTGGTATGAAAGAGAGAAAGAGAGTTTAACGGCAGCTTTTTTTCGTTCAGCCTGTTCTATTTTTATTTAATTTCCAGCTCCTTTTTGCTCCAGCTCCAGACTGATGTGGACGTGTACTGTAGGTTTGTACCATGCTGGAGGTACATTATAGTACAGAATAGCAGTTAAGCTGCACAGAAGGTAAAGCACAGAATTTATTAGCGGCCACTCATCTAAATCCAATTTCCGGTGGCTCCTGTGTTCCCGACTTTTATTCTCTTTCATATAAATCCTACTGGTTCATTTTGTCATTGGTTTTCATTAAAAGTTGCTTCTGACCTCTGTTGCTGATCGTCATCACAGAGGAGCTTCCTGCACTGCTGTATTGTTTAATTATTTCTCCAGTTAGCAATTCTGAATAATACCAGTTAAGTGAGTAAAGTCATGGAGGTTACAGCATCTCCTACATACTTGTGTATGTAACTGTCAGCTGCCAGATATTAGATACAGGGTTTTATTGTTGAGGATAAACCCTCACTGACACACACACAGGAAGAGTCACACACAGCTACAGCACACACAGTTCACAGGCCACTGTGAGGCTTGTTAGCAGCCATAAATCAGTCTGTTTTTGCTCAGGTTCAGACTTTGCAGCAACCGATGACCTCACCATGTACACCTCGTCTACTCATCCTGACGAGTCTTGAAGGAGCCCCGATAAACGCTGCCAGATGTAGAGATATCACCGCATACACACACACACACACACACATGCACGTATACCAATGCATGGACCCAGAGACATAGACACAGATAATATAGAAAACTGCTTGACATGCTAAATAGAGTGGTGAAACTACGACCTGTCCTCCACTGTGTGTGCCATCCAGTGAAGGAACTATAGGCCATTACATCGTTACTCTTTACACGCCTCTCAACTTCAGACAGTCATGGTGAAATTGCCGTCCAGTTGGGCCGAGTCATTTGTTCTTCCCAAGTCTCAACCACCTTCTGCTGATTTCACAAGGGGCCCTTAATCAAAAGGACATTGCGAGCCTCAAAGGCTTGTCATTGTACTTTTATAAATCTCTTTTATACAGACTAACCACTTTTTGAAGACAGTTTATAGCCATTCCGTCCCATTACAAGACAAAGGAGGGGCAGCAAACTAGTAATGAGAGCAGCTCCAAAGTATCATTCCCTCCTTCCTGCTTCTTCTCTTCCCTCCGTCTTTCTCGTGCCTACTGTCCATCTATCAAAGCAGGCAGCGATGACACTGTGGTAGGTTTTCACTGCAGGACCCCAGGCCGGATAGCACCCGCGGGACTGCTAAAGCCGGGAGATGAAGAGAAAGGCCCAGCTGATGTAAGCCACCCAAGGCCAGAGATGACGACTGTTAATGATGGTTTGCAGTCTGCAGACCCACCAGGACTGTGAAGGGTCGAGAAACCCGCGACTCGAGGGACCCTGTAAAAACTGTTAGCTTAACATCGAGTATGGTCGTTAAGGAGGAAGTCAACATTAGCCTTTACCACATACATCACATTTAAGTGTTTTTGGAAAGTTTGATCCAAGAGCCAACTGGTCCTTTTTGTTTAAGTAGGGATCTAAAGGTTTGTGCCTTTGAACTGACTGTTGCTTTGCAGAGGAGGTTCAATGACTGCTCGGCTGTTTTTATTGAGGTAAACAAAGTGGACAACTTCAACTGCTGTTTCAGCACTTGGGTGAGGTTGGATGGGGGCTTTAAATGTACTTAACTGCCTTGTTGGATTATCTCATCACCACAAACACACAGAGACATGGTGGATGTGGGGTTCTGTGAAAGATGGATACAGCTGGACCAAATCCACCCACAGTCCATAGTGTTGGACACCACACCCGAAATCTTAGAATAATTCTAAACCATAACCACCTGGAACCGTCTTAATATCTGAGTCTAACGTGTGCACACAAACCCACACATGGTTAAATGGGGCAGGATATACATGGAGCATTTGTACAAAAAGTAACAAAAAATACTCTCCTTTTTCCTTCTTCTTCTCCGATGACTTCTCTCCGATGATCGCAGATGTTTCTCTCTGTTGTTTTTCACTGTCCTCACTGACACATTTGTCTTACCAAATCCGCTTAACTGTTTTTCCTAAGCTAAGATCATTTCCATTGTTTGCTGAGCGATACAGAGACAAGACTCGTGCATGATCAAATCCTAATAAATCACAGACAGTTTAGGATATTTTTGAGGAAGGAAATACTTTTGTCAGTGAATTTAAAACAAATAGTCACTTCACAGTGTTCTTCATTCACAGCAGATGTTTTTGAAGCCACTCATTAAAGGATACAAATACACTTATTCGCTTTCTTGCTGAGAGTTCAATGAGAGGATTGTTGCGTGTCTGTGCATTAAGTTAACACTTCTGAAGTTAGAGGCAGGAGAATCTTTAGTTTAGCGAGCACGAAGACTAGAAGGAGCTGGAGCTACAGAGTTAGCCTAGCTCTGTCTGAAGGTGAAAAGAATGTGACTAGTAGCCCCTCTAAAGTTTACACTTCATATCTTGTATGTTTAATCTGTACAAAAACTGAAAAACATGTCGGTTTCATGGAGGTTCTGTGGTTTTCTATGGAGGACGTTTTCTTTGCTTGCTAACTGTTTTGTGGCTGACCGCACAGACACGAGAGTGATGTCAATCTTTTTATCTATTCTTGGCAAAAAAGTGAATAAGCATATTTACCAAGATGGCAAACTATTCATGTGATGGCTCTGCGTCAGCATTGCTCTCATAACTTTGTACTTTTGTATTTTCCTCATTTCTGTTTATCTGTCCTCCACCAGGGTCCACTTGGCTTGGATGGGAAACCAGTGAGTATTGCTATAATCAAATGTGTAAAACTTTTACAGCTCAGTTGTTTCATTTCAATTCTGTTTCTTTTTCCTCTCAGGGTTTTCCAGGTCCCAAGGGAAGCCAGGTACGCTGCCACACACCCGCTGTCTTGTTTTCTAATGGCACATATCTATTACACCAATGCAATTCACACTCAAAGGTTTTATATCTGTGAATCCAGGTGGGTATTTGGCCTGTAGGACAGGTGATGGTTTGCTAGGCTTCATCAATCATTTTTACGGTTCCTAAGGGAGCGTCACAGGTGAACAAAAGGCCCACGGTAGCCATCTTGTTTCTTGTTCCACCTCTTAAGTCATCCCACGGCTCGCAGCCACGAGGGACTCATGGCTCAACTGAACCGAGTGCTGAAATTCCCTTTGCACTTCACCTCTGAGTCCCATCCATCACCCCTCCCCTGAAACCCCGCCGCACTCCCAGACAAGCCCAGGTGTAGCGTGGAAACGGGTGAAGCAGAGCGAATGGGTTACACACCAGGGGGAAAAGTGAGAGAGAGAAAAGAGTTTATAACCTTTACAGAGGCTCTTTAAAAAGTCATTATAATATCCTCTACCAGCACTCCCCTTCAGCTCCTCTCTCTGGTCACTTTGCCCGCGAGAGGAAGGAGTCGTCTGCTGAAATGTAAACCCCTCACAGCATAATGAGTGCTGTTTGAATAGTTCCTCTCCAAACACCATTAAGCGGTTGTTTCCTGCAAAAGCAGACCGCAAGCTGGGTCTGTCCTTTTTAAGAGGACTCTCCCCATCGCTGAGGGTCTACTGTAAAAGCCCAGCAGGTGTGACACAGACCTCATGACCAGAGTCACCTAAGTACTCGAGGGCTGTGGGGGGAGATGAAAACAGGAGAGTTAAGTATGAAAAGCAGTGAAACAATAAGACTGATTTGTTTATAGATGATGGCAAGGGGAGGCACAAGACAGAGGGTTAGTTTAAAGGAACACTCGCAACAGAGTTCAAGGACAAAAAACTAAGATAAGCACAAAGTTATAAAGGTTTGTAAACTGTGATAAACAAAAAAATTAACCTGAGAAAGAAATTGGAGCTTTCAGACACATCTCGTGGCCTTGAGTGGATGGATATAGTTTAGTTGAAAGGCTTTGGAAATCCTCCAGTAAGTGGACCTTGTGTTAAGAATTTGTTTTTGCCAAATTGCTGTTTCCAAGGACATTAATTAACCTTCAGTCTTTACAACTTCTAAAACTACATACATAGTACAGGTTGTGTTGTTTTCATTTGAAGGGTAAAATGTGAATTGCTAAATATTCATGTAAAACGATGTACTCACAAGCAAGGGTATATATATATATATACTTTTTTACTATATACCTATTGCAAGTGTAAATAAAATGTTGTGAAAAATAGAATTTAACAAAAAAATGGCTTGTTACACAGAAAACTGTCTAATCCTGGATAGCAACAAACAATAATAGTAGTTAAAACTCTTCCTGAAGCCAGTCTGGAGAAAATCAAACACACCTTTTCAGACATGACTGATGCTCTAACCTCTTTGGGAGCCACCATTGTTATTTTGGAGCAAACAGTTGGTTCTTGCTGTCGTCACACATGAATTCTTCTTGTAGCTTAATGGTGATTAGTCCAAACTGCTGTTTTGTGTTCAATCACAATCACTTGGAGCCTGGCGAGACTGACTTTCACTTGATGGTAATCTCTCGAATCCAGCTGCCTCACAAGGTTACCTTAAAAAATCCCCACTGTCTGACACTGTCAAACTTATAGTCTTCTATCAGCTTTACATTGAAACTATAAACTCAAGAATCTGTTTTAATGGCTGGAAATCATTTTATACACATGCTTGAAGTTCATCATGTTTATCTGGACAGCATAGTTTGTATTAACTATCCATCCAGGGGAACAAGGAGATTAAAGAGGCTGAACTGAAATTGAAATACAATTTAAAAAAAAAAAAAAAGTAAACGATAATCACACACCTACAGAAGCAATAGTGGGCGTGTTCCTCTATTCTCCTTTTCCTGAACCGAGGGAGAGAGCAGTGCAGGAGATAAGCTGCTGCCTGTCATCATGCAACCAGTCACATTAACAAACAGCTTATCTTCTGCACCAGATCCCCCTCTTCAACTGTGTGCAGACAAAATGTCTGCCAGACGCAGAAGACGACAGAGAGAAGAAGAAGTGGGGAAAGGGGGAACAAATTAGAGGGGAGACTTCAAGGCAGATGGCATGGCAGATTTATAGACAGAGGAAGTGAACAAAAGCAGAATGAGAGAACGAGTGTGTGAAATACAGTTTAAGATAAAGGCCGTCAGAGGTGAGATTTGCTCACTGTAGTCACTTTTACAGAGGGGTGGCTGAGATTAAAGACACTTGGTGGCAGGTCTCCATGCAGTCGTCTCTGCCTTGCAGGCCTCTGTCTCTCTGTCACAGTCCCAGTTAGTCAGTCTGCGGTTTGTGGTGCCACCACACTTGGGGTCCGTGTGCCACCAAGACATCCCAGACTGAGGGAGAGATGGATTAGGGCACAGCAGAGCGGGGATTAGCTGGCCTCTGGGCCTGGTGCTCATAAGGCAGCGTCAAACGGTCCAGCACAGAGTGTGACTGTGTTTCAGTGTCTCGCATACTTTAAATGAGTGCGCAGGCTGGTGTTTTTAGTTAGTGTTTGTAGCATTCCACATCTAAAACATCTTAAGAGTTTCCCTCAGAGAGAGAGACTGGTGGAGGAACAAAGGAGCATGTTGCCTTTTCAGTTTTATCACAGTTTTTATCTCACAAAGAGAGATCTTAAAAGGGATTCTCACTGCAAGCTCATGTCATATGGTCCTCTTATAGAGAAATCTGCTCAGACAGAAGTGACTTGAGATTGAGCAGTCTCCACTGCATTAAGTGGTATTACTGCCTCACCTTACCATTTGATTTAATGCTCCCTGCTAGAAGATGTTTTGTACAATGATGCATTTTGCTCATATGATAGCTCATGTGTGACGGCTGATTTATTTTGACCAACTGTCTCCCATTATCTCCTCCCTCCTACAGGGACCAGCCGGACCCAAGGGAGAAAAGGTATGTTTCAATATGAATTTCAACAATTCTGCTAGACAAGTCAATGCACACCATGGATGGATTTCTCACATTCGTTCACAGGCAGACACACACACACATATGCACACACAGAACCTCACAGGTGTTCTCTCCATCGCCCTCCCACGTTCACGTTTTCACTGCACACCCATCAAACGAGCCATAGATTACATGTAGTTATGTAGGAGCTCATATGTCTCCGCACATTCTCACGTCAAGGCACTAAACAGGTTTACAGGCCTTCAGCAGGGCTCGATGATAGCCAGATGTTTTCCCACTCTGTGAACCTCTGCCCAGCCTAAGATGTTAGCGACCGGAAGAGCTGCAGGAGCTGGCAGAGGAGGGTCATGCATGTGGTCATTTGTGTACGCGCTGATGGGTAACTTTGTGCGTGTATACCTTTTTGCACTCAAGCGAAAATCGTCCAGATAAGCGCGACCACAAGAACAACGCAACTGCCGTAAACAGCATCTGTCAGAGGCAGGATCCAGGCTGATGAGCGGGGATTGCAAATGACAGATGATGCTGATTTCTGGAAAATTGGCTCCCTTCATGTAATCATGCTCGTGGATCTGTGATGAGACCGTGAACTCCAAATGCTCATCAGAGAACAAACCATCCTCAGCACGTGCTCTCCCACTTGTACTTCACCCGTCGCGTCCCGTCAGATGATTCCACTTGTGGCCTATCAAATGATTTATACAGTAAATGTCGACATCCTGAGCTGGTTTAGGGACAGATGACCTTTGAGTCACTTCCTTCCAATACACAAGTATTCATTTTTAAGCCTGTCTGTCACTGTGGCTCGACTGTATTCTGTTGCATGTCTCGTCCTGTGTGCATATACAGGGATAATAATTGCTGACGATTGTTATTTTCCTGTTTTTCTCCCAGGGTGACCAGGGAGACATTGGGCCAAGGGTAAGTCCTATTTTTTGTCCGTGCCTGAGACGGTAAAACGAGATGTTTTGACTGTTTCATGCGCAAATTAGAGGCTATTTTTCCACCACAGCTGACCTGGCTGAAAAGACCTTTCCTTTGATTATCAGCAGCAGATACGCCTCCATCCAGATTTTGTCCTCTTTCTCTTGTTTTGTCTTTCTCTGTCTCTGCTTATCTCCATTTTTTCATGTTCACTCCTTTTCAAGGTCAAGACACTCTACGCTTTCCATTCAGTCACTAAAAGAAGCAAAAGTGAAGTGAAAAGAATTGTGCATCAACTTCACGAACTTCATGAAAACAAAATCTATTTTAGCAGTTTTCCTTTATTGAACCAATCAACCAATTAAAGCTGTAACAAAAATTACCTGAATGACAAAAAGCCATTACTTTTAAGGAAACGCTTTGGGAATTGCACATTTTTTAGATGAGATTTAGATTAGAAGATTAATTTCCCTTCCTGTGTCTGCTCAGTAATCATGAAACTATAGCTAACAGGGCAGTTTATTTATCTAAAGGGAACCAAATATGTACCCATACACGCACAAATAAAATTACACTTTTATTTCACATCCATGTGCAACTGACTTATCAGTGCATCTTTATTTGAAAAGTGTCTTTGGACTGCAGGAGGAAATTTATGCAGACACAGCTGAGGTTCAAACCCAGACCAGACAGACCATCACAAATTGGAAACTAAAGTTCAGGAAGAGATTTTTTCTAACATTTGAGAAACTACTCATAATTTCCTTGTTATCACACTGGGGGAACAATGTACAAACAGACAACACACGTCTGATCACAAGGTTTTTCTCGATCCACATGGCTTTCAGCACCCGAGCAAGTCTTTTAATAATTCAAAAGAAAAGTGTGTTTACCCTGTGCGGCTTCCCCAGCAACTGCACCAACAACATAGTCCAGCTCCTATGATGAGGTTTGAGTTGCCCACAGCTCCAAAGCCAGAGATGAGAAATGATGATATTAAAGAACGATGGAAATACTTAAACCTCACCATCAAAACCCAATGGTTAGGGCAGTGCGCCAAAGCTGCCATCTAGTCTCAACCAAAGTATGTTTTTTCTAATGTTACAGAGTAACCTCGCTGTGCATCTGCTCCATGTAGTCAGTGTTGTCTTTTCATGTGATATCATTCCACACGCCATGAGATCTATGTAATTATCTCCCGTTTTATTCGCTGAGGTTTGAAAATAAGCCCCCTGTGTTTTACATGGTGAACAGCTTGAATTCTTTGAAGAAGTCATGAATCCTGAATGTTTTTCTAGTCTTATAATGTTCTGAATGTAGTCTCAGGTCCAGATCACACAAACAATACATGTATACATTTGTAACCCAAAGATCCAAGCCCATTAGTTTCATGTTTTTGTCTGTTTCCCCAGAGATGGTAAAATTGTAGAAACATAGAAACATATGAGGTAGAACTGAAATGATTAGTTGATTGCTCATTCAGCAGAAAATTGATGTGCAGCTATTTTTTTAACTGATTAAATATTATTATATATTTGTTAATATTAAACAAGATTTCAGTGGTTGCAGTATGAATAGTTGCTGTTTTCTGTCATTCATTTTTATAGGTTTTATACACCAAACTGTTAATCAACTATTTACGAAAATACAATTAATCAATCAATCAGCTTATCCAATAAAGAAAATGATTGTAAGTAGCAGCCCTACATGATGGTTTAAACTTACCTTAAGACCAGGTAAAAAATAAGTTCTTGATAAAACATGACCTCAGCTAATCAAATGTGAACACTAGAATTAAAGTTCTATGCCTGTTAAATTACAAATTCTTGATTTGCACTCAACTTGGTAAAAAGCCAGATGAATTCAGATATATTTTTCAGAAACATTCAGCAAATTCAGATCAATGACAGAAGCTTATAAATATTTCAACTGATGTAGTCGAACAGACAGAAATGGTCCTATCATGCTATGGATTGATAATTATTTATCCTTGCAGATTTGTTTTCCACATAGTGGCTCTACAACAATCTACCTCACAAAACTTGTTGGAAAGTAGTTTCCATATTGGCAGTCATCTGTCCTATGGGGAACATAATTCTGACTGTGAGCCACTTAAACTTTCAAAATACTCACGCATATAATAGTCATTAAAACTACAAACGTTCTTCTCAAAAGGCCTCTTACTGCCACGTGCTGCTTGTCTTTATCATTAATAAAATTCTTTCGCAAGTAAAGGTTGAAATGATAATTACAAATAAATGTGTTGTCATAAATCTTCTGAGAGTTGGAGCCTGACAATATTGGCATAACAGTGTGTGTAAGAGTATTGGAATGAGACTGAATGGCTATTGTTTTATAACACAGCATAAATGGAGTGTAAATTTGACACGGCTGCCCAGTGGAACAATATTTATCATGCGGCTCAGAAACATAACAGAAATTCCTGATTCCTATCAAGGCGTACGCCATTTGATTTCCCAACCAATCCCTTCAGATTTTGAGGTAATACCTTATGCAAGAATTAAATCTTTTTGGCCTTCTGCAATACAAAGTTCTTCCAAATGGTAAATATTGCATTTGGACGAGGCTTCTGGATCTCAGATATCCTTGGATAACTCCTGAAAAACCTCGGAGTATCGCTTAGAGACACAGGCTTGGTTCAAAACAATCCCTGCAGCTCCTAAAACTACTGTAGTTGTGAATGAGGTTTGGCACTGGCGTACATTTTCATAGATATGGCTAGATAGGTTAGCAAATAAAAAACTATTGGCCTCTGAATTTTTTGGAATTACTTTTTTTAACAGCTATGAATCAAAGCTGACACAGTCTGAGCAGATAAAAGGTGGTGCAGTGGGAGTAAATCATCAGAACATAAACTCAGTCATCACCTGATGTCAACATTGTTCGCTGATTCACCTCTGAACTGTACGAGAGGATGAGAGAATACACGTAAAAACAGGAAGTAGCCATGAGTCAACCTGTGACTTCCTGTCAATCCATCAGTGTCAATGCCTTTGTCAGGCTATGTCAGAGCAGATTACAAACAGGGAATATCAGGGGTATTAAAACACCATCACATTTCATAGAACCACCAAAAACATGTGACCTGTGCTGTTTTTTCCAGCCTCCATACTATCAAAACCATGCAGAGGTCATTGTCGCTGCATGTTTAGGTTGGACTGGTGTCTGTGTTGAAAGATGGGATTGTAGTCCCCAGCTAGTGTCTCCTCTCGCCTCCCTCGGAGCAGCTACAAACAGGGCCATGGTTAGACGGGAGTCCGGGGTTGAATGGCCGTTTGTCTTAGTATCAGCCTAAGGTCTGGTGAGAACGAAGTAAAGGGGAAACCCACCATGAAACAGCCTATTCTCTTACGAGATGTTTAAAGAGCATATGTGTATGTGGTATCCATGGTGGGAACGGTGTGAATGAGTGAATGTGACAGTGGGGAGAGAGGAGTGTGTGGGCAAAGAGAGGAGGAGGAGGGATCTGCGGTGTCGGAAAAACCTCAGCTATCCAGTGTTCACCGCAGCCTGTTAACGTAAACCTCGTGAGCAAGCTAGCATCTCTCCTTCTTTCTCTACCTAATATCCCCCCGCTGTTCTTCCTCCCTCCTCTCTTAGATCTTCCCTCAGTCCTTCCCTCCCATCAGTCCATGTGTTTTTGGAGAGAACTCAACCAGAGAAGCGGCACAGTGCTCCGAGCTCTCTGGCAGCAGGAAAACTCTGCTCCTTTCAGCTTGACAGACAATCATCACAGTTACTGTCTGTCGGCTGGAAAGAGCCAAGCCACTTCTGTTTGGTTTGGTCGCAAAGGGAAGGATGGGAATACATTAAACTGAACACACACACATAATTAAATACATGTTTGAGTGAAAGACCAGGATATACTTACTGAAAGGGTAAAGGGGAAAGTTACTGGGTCAAGGTTATTACAGGGAACAAAAACTAAAACTAACAGTGAAGAACTAACTTCATTAACTGAGATAAAAGTAAAAACTAAAGTTTAAAACAAAGAAACTTACTAAATAAAAACTACAGCGAAATAAGAATAAGAAAATAAGAATAAATAGAATTGCAAGTAAAACCAGCTCAGTAGTTTTCTCCCTCCATATGCACTGTTTGACCTGTTGAGAGACACTGGCCTGATAAAAAGGGTCTATAATTAAGATGACAGTAGAATTTGAACTTGAAAGTTCACCTGAGAAGCTCCTGAAAGAGAAGCACATGAAAAGTTCCAGGAGTCGAGAAAGCAGGAGACTGCTCACGAAGGCTCACCGTCGGACAGCTGCACGACATCAAGACCTCCACAAACACAGCAAACCTTGACCTCATTGCTTTCTTTCATCCAACCTTGTTCAGCTAAGCTAAATCAAAACTACAATAACTTTGTAATGGGTCTTTGTAGTAGTATTTCTTATTCTTGATGAAACGTATGTCTCACTATTTGCAGATGATGCAGTTTTGTTATCAACATTAAATCAGAAGAATTTCGAAAAGTCTGTCTTGTTAAATTAGACTATTTAAATCTTTTTCCCCTTTCAGCCATATGGGTATGCTACAGAAGGTTTCTCACCTTTCCCTTTGTCACTTCCTCCTCTCAGGGTCCTCCTAACCTCAGCACACATGCAGGTCTGCACAGTAATCAGATTCTCACCGTTAAGGTTGGTCCCTCCTGGTGTTTTTTGTTCTCCCAGCAGTCACCTCTCTCTGTCGAACTGCTGATCTCTCACTATCCCTGCAGTTAAGGGAGCAGAACAATCTTCATGAGCTTTTTTTCTTCTTCTGGCTGAGAGGCTGCTCAACTTTCATCTCTGTCTCTCCCACAGCAGTTGTTTCCCTCCTTGTTGGACTCCCTCAATTAACTATGGATTTCATTATCTCTTTCTCATCTAGTTCTCTCTTTTCTCCCTCTCTTTATGCTCTTTCCCTTTCTGTTGTCTTTTGTCTTCTTTCTCTTGTCCCTGCTACACCATCTCAGATGGTCTTCCCCCGATATGACCATGGCTTTCTCTCTGGAGAGCAGTCCAGCAGCTTTCAGAGACGCTTTCTGAAGGTAGACAGCAACTAAGGCATGTGTGCACTTTTAACACTTAAACTAACCTTTCCAATTCATTGTCTGATCTGCCGTGCATCTCCCGTCTTTCTCACCTTTTCACTTTTCTTCGTCACGCAGCACTGAATTGATTTCATGTGTGATCATGTTTTCATAATTTTCCTGTGTGTGCTGCTTGTTTAGTTGTATTAACTTGACTGATTAGGTGAAACTGTTTGTATAAAAGTTATAAAGCCTCGGTTATAAATATGAACCACACACATTTCAAGAAATGTGTGCTTCTCACTGAAAGGAGAATAGAGGAGTTTTGTCTGTGGCAATTTAGTTCAAGCCTGAGCTTAATAAGAGGCATAACAATTATCAGTGAAAGGAAATAAGGTTTAAGTCTTCTATTTTGAGGTCTTAGTAATATAATTTACATGAAAGGGCTTGGTGTACCGTGTTGCTTGCCACAAGAAAGCAAACCATAATGCAGCACATGTCTGTAGAGATGAGAGGGTGCAGAGGAAGCGTCACTGTGCCTGTATCCCTTTCAGCGCTGAAGACTGTTTTGGGCATTAATGGTTTCTGTTTGGCATAATCATGAGGGTGGAAGTCATCAGAAAGAGACATTTCTTCAGTTAGATGTAAACCCAGTGATGAAAGGATCTATAATAGGTGTTGACAGTTCTGTTTTTGTTTTAGGAAGCATAAACAGAAAAGAAGCAGATGATGTTGTTCTTAATTAACAAGTTCTTGTGTTTGAGAGTGGATTTGTCGGCATGGGTGTGTTTCACTTTGTGACTAAATACCAGTCTGTTTAACCAGATGAGGACTGTAGCTATTGGCCAACTACTTTCTTCCCTCCAGTCTCCCTGTATTATTACTTTTTAGTCTCCATCTATTATGTGAGCAGGGACAACTAGCAAATAAAGCTAATAAGCTACATGCTAATGGTGAAAAGATATTTAGTATTGCTATAATCAAAATCTTCGTACTGAAATAAATTGGATGGCTGCTGTTGTTCTGTTTCAGCTGTTTTCATGACAAAACCTGTGAACGCAGCGTATTCCCAGCACAAAGACAGCAGATAGAGCAAATAGATAAAGTTAGCAACTAGCTAGTGGAGATGAATTTAGCAGCTAGAGACCAAATGTTTCCCTCAAGAGTTAGCAAGGACCAAAACAGAGCTAAAATTAGTGTCTGCTGATAAGTCTGCAACTTTAAGGTTAATATTTCAGTGTTGTGAATGCAGCTTGTTTCTGCTGCCCCCAAGTGGCAAACAAATTAACTGCTGCAGGTTTCAGGAATACGGTTTCGATATTTGTTTTCAAAGT
This sequence comes from Pempheris klunzingeri, assembly GCF_042242105.1. Lineage (NCBI taxonomy): Eukaryota > Metazoa > Chordata > Actinopteri > Acropomatiformes > Pempheridae > Pempheris > Pempheris klunzingeri. Next base: position 738,197 of record NC_092020.1, read on the forward strand.
GCATTTGTCACGTTTTTAACCAAAGAAGTTAAGGCCCTCCCTTGATGATTTTGATTAGTTCAGGCGATGCAGCCAACCAACTCTTGCCACTTCTTTCTCCTTTACTTATACAGACATTTAGGCAGCTGTTAAAAAAAAATGATGTTTTGCTTTTCCTTGACGTAAAAACATGTTCTCGTATTTCTTTCCCTTATTGTTCTGTTTGTTTGTGTTTTGCTCATCAGGGTGACCAAGGCCAGGCTGGACCTGCTGGCCCTCCCGGTCCCCCGGGTCCCCCTGGGCCCCGAGGCCCCCCTGGGAACACCGGCAAAGATGGGCCACGTGGCCCTGCTGGAGAGCCGGTAAGAGCTTCCCTTCATGCGTCACCGTGCCCAATGTACACCCACTACACAAAACAATGCACCCACACACACCCATACACACCCACACACTACCCCTAGCTGCTGTTATTCTCCTCCTTCTCACCCTCTAACTAACGTTACACCACAAAGAACAGTCACTTTAAACACCTCAGTCATCAGGGGCTGCTGTTAGCCCAATTGTGTTGACCTGTTAGGGTTCAACCACAGGGTGTGACAGATTGTGTTTGTGTGCATGCTGTGTATGAATGTGCATTTATAGAAATGTATTAAGCAAGAAGGGGCCTATGCTGTAAATTGCAGTGAACCCATATTCTCATTCTTCTGGGTTTGCCAAAGAGCTGCGGCTCCCAGAATAGCAACTCTACTCCTGGCCTCATCTGTTTTGTGTAAGACAGCGGCCACAAAGTTCTCCAACACATCCCCATTCTCCCACCCTCCTACCACGACTGTGTCACCGTGCACCCCTGAAACAGATATGGCACCGCGGTGAGTTCATGGGCAGTTTGCTGGCCATACCAAACAATAGTTGTGCTCCTCGTCTGAGGTAGTTTATATTTCTCAAAATTAACTTTCTGCTTCCCAAACTTTAGTTCATAGCAGTGGCAGCTTAAAGCTGTGGTTATGGGATGGAAGAGAGAGGAAGAGACTCTGAAGGTAATTTTTGTTTATCTAAGTGCAGGAATGCCCACAACTGGCACAGGACTGCAAAGGGATATATGTTGGTTTCAGTGTGGGTGACTTGAGAGCTTATGCAGAACTGCCAAAAGAGAAAGTCAGTACAGCTCAAACAATGATGAAACACAGACAGATCGAAGAGAAGGGGCTCGTCCGTAGCCTAGTTAATTTCAAATGTATTCTACAAGTTGATTAAAAGGCGTTGCAAAACCCCAAAACAGAAAAACAAAGCAGAGTGGCGCTAAGAGCCACTCCATGTTGTGGGCAGATGTCTGAGTGGGCCGAGCAGGAGAAAGTGAGCAAGCCTGTAAACGTGGGTGTCCCCTGCCGTTTGTATTTGTAAAGTGGAACGACAGCTCAAACAAAGCTGCGGCTTGTTTCTATCTGATGTGTCACTATGTTAAACTGCCGTGGTGGGAGTGATCGTTGTAGTGAAATGATTTCAAGTTAATTTAGTATTGTTTATAATTGGGAATGGATCTGACATCTGAACTGGTCTTCATCCATCCTTTTCTGCACTCAGGATAAAAGAAGTGCAAAAAAATTATTTGCAACGGTGATTTGTTTCCCGCTGATGTGGAGGAAAGATCAAAAGATGGAGGAGGAGGTAAGAGGGGTGAGAGATGAGGTTAAAAGGCTGCTGGAGCAACTGAGGATGGAAATAAAAGAGGACCACATAGCAGAGGAGGGGATCAGGATGACACTCCTGTTTGTGTGTGCTGGCAGAGAAGCAAGAGGAGAAAACCAGCTGGGAAACATCTCAGTAGCTTTTGCACATCATTGTAAAATATGAGGATGGAGCGGAAGGCTAATAACCTCCAATTCATATTATGTATTTATTACAGTGCGCTGAGTGATCAAATAACTACAACTGCTCCACTTGAGAGGAGAGTGTGTGTGTGTGTGTGTGTGTGTGTGTGTGTGTGTGTGTGTGTGTGTGTGTGTGTGTGTGTGTGTGTGTGTGACACAGAGAGAGATGAGGGGCTCTTACACAAGATCCCACTAAGCTCTCTCTGCCATGGATGACTTCATAGCAGATGTTTAGCCGCTCCGAGCACACGTCCACCTGGCTCTCACAAACAGCCACGATTGGTTTGTTTACCTAAATAAGCCAAATCTCTGATGGAAAAACGCCAGAAAGTGGAAATGGAATACTCTCTGAGTGTTTGTGTTGGGACAGAAAGTGTCTCAGGGATAATTGTTGTTGTAATTCTTTCATTTGGTGTGGTGGAGAGCGCTGTCCAACATCTCAGTCCAACATCTCAGTCCAAAATCTCTCATAGGTGTTTAATTGGATTGAGATCCAGTGATTGCAAAGGCCAAAGCATATGATTCACATCATTTTCACACTCATGAAAGCATAACTTACCCAAAAGGTACTTGCATCTGGTGTTTCCTTTGTCATCCATCAATATGGTTCATACTCTGACGTGACAGGCTGAAGTCTATCGACTGGTCATGCTTTGTTGAACACTGACATCTAGTGGCCAAAGAGTGTTTAAGTCTACGGAGATGCAGCTGAAGTTGAGACCATAACTAAGCTTCTCCTCTGTTCTCTTTAGGGTTTTCCAGGCCGTGATGGCGTTGAGGTGAGTGTAGTTCAAATCCAGTTTTTGATGCACCTCAAGCACTCTGATTGTTGTTCACAAATAGCTATCGTTAGCCTGTGATGATTTATCTTTCTCTGGATGATCACATTAACTGGATATATTTGTGTCACAGGGGCCAAAGGGATTGCCTGGAAAGCCGGTAAGATCACTGATAGATTGTGGACCTTGACAAAACGTCAATATCTTGGTTTCCTCAAACATGTTAATTGTCTTGTCAAATTCTGCTGTTTGCTACAGTCGTATCGTAACATGTGGCCAAAGGTTTGTACTTTTGACATTTATTGACAGGGAGAAGATGGTGAGCCCGGCTATGCAGGACCACAGGGTCCTCCGGGAGTTAAGGTACAGATAAGCTTTCCACATCAGTTATCATTAGTTATTTCAATGCATCTGTTTTTGCATGCACTGACAGTGAATGTTCATTGTGTTGTGAAACAGGGCGAGCCAGGTGCAGGAGAAAAAGGAGAGAGAGGCATGGACGGACTCCCAGGATTAAAGGTAGAAGGCTGATTGCTTTACATCTGTGTGATAGAAATATAAATGTTGTTATAAATGTTAAATATCTGTTATCTGAGTTTTATCATAATATAGCAAACATGTATGTGCATCACACAGGGAGACAAAGGGGAGACAGGACAGCAAGGACCACAGGGACCCACGGTATGTGTATTACCCAAAAGGTTAACCCTCCAAGATCATTCTGTTATTACTACTACTATGATCATATTCAGTTGTTTATGTTCTGGATCTCTCCTTCATCTTTTCTCTGCTCCAGGGTTATCCTGGTGAAAAAGGCACCACGGGCTCCTCAGACATCATTGACTTCAATGGGAAGCTTCTAGATGCTTTCCAGGTGAATGATATTGATTTATGGATATAATTCATCAGGTTTTTATTGCTGAATCTCAATCTCAAATTAGGCATCGGGCCTCAGAAATGTTAGTGTAGTAAGGAACACATCTGAATATTTTATTTTCGAAAACAAGCAAAACTCAACATGTCGTCATTTTTCTTGACAGGCCATCAACACCATCAGTGTTTCGGTAATCTACTGTTGTTTCTGCATGGTTTTGGTGGAGTGATCAGTAACTAATACCTATACTGCACAGACTCACACTGACTTGACACCATGTGTGTCTCCACATCTTATCCCACCTGCACAGCCAGTGAATGTGTGTGTTTTCTGTAGATGCCCTCTACCCAGTGCTACATACCTCACATGCACTGGATGTCGCTCTGGAGGCCACATCTAAAGAGTATGACTGGATGTCCCTGGTTGACTAGTCTGCCAGGCTCTCCTGTGTATTCATTTGGGATAAAACAGCGACAGCAAATATAGTACAGCTGAGCTGTTCTGTCAGATAGCATGTAGCCTAAAGAAGCATGCTTAATCATGCAGAAAAAGCAACAGCCTTTTGTGACATTGTCCTGAGTGTGTTTTCATGCTATGTGCTTAACAAGATACGTGGCTGTTACTTGCTGTAGGGCAGCATGGTATTTTTTTTGTCTATGTATTTGGCATTTGTATTGTTCCACATAAGTCAGAGGAAGGGCAATGCATCCGAAAGGATGGAAAGGGAACCCTTCATAGTCTCATTTCCCTCTCTTCGTACACAAGACCCTTTGATTCTACCATGTACCGTGCTACATGCTAATAATAGATGGCTATCTCTGCAGTGGACAGTGTATTTGATTAAAAACCACTATGCACCACGTCCCCTTGGACCTGATCTGAAATGGGTTCCTGCATGCAACACTAGACAGCAGCATGAGATAGTTACAAAGGAGTCAGTGAAAACATGAACCTGCGATCTTATCAGAAGCCTCTTGCCAACGTGGATCATTTGGCACTAAATCACACGCAAGTTCTCAGCTAGAGTTATATCCATAGAACAGGCAGTGCTCACTGGCCACCCAGCTTGTGTTATGATCCATTGGCTTTCTTTGTGTGAAAAGCCATATTGGTTTCATCTGTGGTGAAATTTTAGGTGGTGATGACTTTGGTTTAAAACCATGTGGAAATTGGTTGTTGTTTACTATCATTCAGTCTGAGGCCTTTTGTATAATTATTTGCATGAGTAGGATTCACTTTCCAAAGATGGAATATCTCAGATTAAGCAGTTGTTTGTAAACATCTTTTGTTTTCCAAGGCTTAAAATGGTAGATCAACAAAGAAGTTAGAAAATGTGAAAAGAGAGGATGAACACGTACACCTCTGGGATGCAACAAGGGTTCCTTTTTTATGACTTCAAGATGTGCAAGGACTTCAAAGGGAGAAGTAACAAGTGTAACTTTGTGGATGTAGAGATGAAGAAATGTGATTTAAGAGGCTGGTATGTAATTCTTCATCTATCGTTAGTGTTACATAAAGTTACGTGAATGTTTTGCTCTCTGCAACGGTCCCATCGTGCATCAAAACAATCAACAGGAGGGAAAATGATGCCAGGCTATTGTGCAGCACAAAACCACATTCGGCACTGTTTTACAATCATTGGAATACAAAATTGCTTCAAGTTGGTTGTGATCAGCGAACAGGCTGAATGAAAGAGGTCATCGGCTTTGTTTACCGCCAGGCTCATGTTGTGAAATCCATCAGCCTTGTTGTATTGTTTCGTGTTGGCCAATGTTCAAGCCTTATGGTGGAATTCTGTGAGTTCCCAGTTTTTCCACCATTGTGATGAACAGAGTAAACAGCTCTTTATACACAATACTTCTATGTGTCTGTCTGAAAATGACAGATGTAATAAAAGCAGCTGTGATCAGTTTTTTTTTTATATTAACAATGGATGGATGGAACAGTGCTACTTTGTTCACAGTGGCAATCCCACAGAGAATGATCAGCTCTAAGGAGCTCAATAGACAGTTTCAAAGCTTTGTTTTTGCTTTCCAATCTGCAGTTTGAGTTTAAGTTCACTTTCATCAGCAATCTTACTGGCCACATCAGCCTGCCATGTTCAGCACAAAAACCCCACTGTATGTTATGCGCCCAGCGCCACCGCCAACAGACGGCAAAGTGAGCAACTAGCTGGTGAACATGGTGGAGAATTTAGCAGGTGAAGAGATTTACATCAGAAGTCCATGCAGAGACTCCAAACATATGCTAATGTTGCTCTGTGTGTGCTGCAAGCACCATTAAGCAACTGATTACTAACATGGTCAACATATCATCTTCCAAGGTGATCTGGTGTTGGTACCAGCTTGTTTTCACTGCCCCCAAGTGGCCAGAAAAATCAGTTACTGCAGGTGCAAGATGGATAAAGATCGATAAGATTGGATGCATTGTGAAGTTTATCAGGACAAATATATTGCTCACTTTAATTGTTGTGTTTCTGCTTGTCGTTCTGCAGGGCCCACCTGGACCACCTGGACCCCCAGGCCAGTCAGGGGAAAAGGTAAGAGGATCTTTCATCCTAACAATACAGTGTCATCAGCTAATAATGGACCTAAAACATTTCTGTAGTGTTAAAGTCGGCCATATTTAATCCTCTCTTTGTCTTCCTCCAGGGTGAGCTTGGTTTACCTGGGCCAGCAGGAGTTGACGGGGAGAAGGTATGATTGTGAAAAAGTTCCATACAGGGTGATAAAATGTATTAGACCATTGTTTATGGATATATATGGTGGTTTGTTCACTTCTCGTTATTATGCTGATCGTGACATTTCCTCCTAATTCTTTGCCTCCAGGGACCTAAAGGTGACATGGGTGCCACTGGATCACCTGGTGAGAGAGGAGAGAAGGGAGAGATGGGGCTCTCTGGGCCTGCTGTAAGTAGTGACAGTAAAGATGTATCTCTGATATACAAACTGTGAAAAGTACATGAATCATCTTTGTGCTTTGTGGGTCAGGGTATGGACGGACATAAAGGAGAGAAGGGCGACTGCAGAATTGAGGATAACCTGGTTAGTGTAGCATCCTTCAGCTAGTCAGTCATGTCTGGGTATGACACGTGTTATATCCTCAGTGGGCCTCCTGCTCCTGTTTGACGCTTGTCATTTCAATGGTGCTCAGGTTCAGATGATTTCCCAGCCCGGCCCTCCCGGCCCACCCGGCCCGCCGGGGGTTCCAGGGTCCCCTGGGTCCATGGTGAGTACTTATGTCACTATCCAAATCCAGGTAGCAATTATTCAAGTCTAGCTTGTTGTTGTTGTTGTTGTTGTTGTTGTTGTAGCGGTCACACTCACAGTGCAAAATGGTTTTCAGGGGCTGCACGGAATGCCTGGTCCTAAGGTAAGACTGCAAGACCATGTGTCCAGTATGTGGGCAAGGCTAGGACTGTACTTTGGTGCTCAGTGTTCCTGCGTTTGTAATGCAGGGTGAGCCTGGGATTGGGATGAAGGGAGAAAAGGGAGACGCCGGCGCTCCTGGATTCAAAGTAAGGGACACTGACGGACTAATAGCATAATAAACCATGATATACCTCGATGTGACACAGTGATGATCATGTACTTTATTTGCAGGGATCAGATGGCGCCCCTGGTTCATCTGGGTCTGACGGCTTAGTGGGTCTTCCAGGTGCCAAGGGTGAAAAAGTGAGCACCCGATCGTGAATGTTTTCACTAAATCTCTTTTTTTTGATTGTGTGTGCTTGAATGAAGCATATATTGTGATTTATATGTGTGATTGTGTGTTTGCAGGGCAGACCAGGGGAGCCTGGACTAGATGTGAGTTTCTTACTTAGAATTTAGTTCTTGATATTTCAAATTAAGTGATTTTCATTTCATTACATTTCTAATCCTTGTATCCAGTCATGATCTTGACCCATTTGTGTCCCTATGTCCAGGGGTTCCCAGGTGTGATGGGCGAGAAAGGTGACCGAGGGGACAGAGGAGAGAAGGTCAGTTCATAGCACAAAAAGAAATATTCAATTATCTTCATCAAAATATAACCAATCAGATATTTGTTTCCCAGTGTTAATGCATCTTGTTCAATATTTCCTGTTTGTGTCCAGGGTGACAGGGGAGCAGTGGGAAAGAGAGGTCTAAAGGGCCAGAAGGGAGAGCAGGGTCCTCCAGGTCTGGACCAGCCTTGTCCTGTGGTATGTCTCCTACACACACACACACACACACACACACACACACACACACACACACACACACACACACACACACACACACACACACACACACACACACACACACACACACACACACACACTGTCCTCTCCCCTTTCAGACATACTGTATGTCACTGCTTTCTTCTGTCCACTCATGTTTTTCTCTGGGTTTCTTCCTCAATGCTGTGAATGTGTAACTGGCTCTTGCTGACAGGGTTGTGATGAGACTAAAGATCTGTCTGATGAGGCACGGCTTTCTTCGCCTCCACCTCCTCCTCTTCCTCCTTCCGGCCCTGAGGCCCCCTGTCCTGTGGTATAGTATCTCTGCTTCCTTCCTCCTCCTTTCGCATCAATACTTCATTTCAATTCTTTCTGTTCAAACACTTTTCATGTCTTTTTCAGACATTCACACACAATCAAAAAGTTTCAACATTAACCAGTTAAGGGCCAAGACAATGTTTATGATTGATAATTATCTAAATAATCAAGCTAAACATCTGACATATTGTTTTTAATCAATGACATAAAGAGACGGAGGATGCAAGGTTTCAAAAATCTACCATTATTCTAACTTGGCTTGATTCTATAACATCAGTTTTCTGATAAGAAGAGCACAATTTAGATCTTATCACAGTTGTTGCTGATATTTGAATCAGCAGGATGCTAAACAGTAAGTTTAGCAGTAACACCAAGCGTTTAAGTATCACATGACATTTTCTGGCTTATTAACTTTCCACTGCCGTTGTGTCTCTGCAGGGACACGATGGGCTGCCCATACCAGGCTGTTGGCACAAGGTGAGTGTTAAGAGGTCGAACATTGTTTTTGCTTTGTTTTTTATTAAAGCATATTATGAACTAATGAAATGATGAGCATTTCATTATTAGACAGAAGCTTGCACAGTCAGGGAATAATGTAAGAAGCTAACACTATAATCAAAGCATACATTGAGATTATTACTCATGGACTGTCAGCATTAAATTCATTGCTTGACTCTGATTTTACACAGGGGCATTTTGTAAGTATATTACAGCATGTGAGCTAGTAATTGTAAAGCATGAGTGTTTAAGGTCAGGATTTTAATTTAATATAGTACTAATAATCAATCCTTACTCTTCTTTTGCAGTGATGACTAACCAGCAGCATGGAATCTGTACATATTGATATGGTATATATATTGCAATTGAATACTACACCAACAACTCCCTTTTTTTCATAAAACGTTTTATATAATATATTGAGATTTTTTTAACAAGGAAATTTTTTGAGTCTACAGTATTATGAAAACTTTCTTAAACTCTAGAGATCCAGTGTTGTTGTGAATGCAGCTGTGGTTTTGAAGAGAAGAAGCTGAGCTGGCGGTGGGACTCTTACTTTGAAGGACAGTCCAGTCCAGCTGCCTCACTAACAAAGTCTGACTTGCTGCCTGATTGTAATCTTGAACGCTGTGTGGCTATGACGGCGTGCGCACTCACCCTGTCTCACGGATGGATGCTTGGATGGATGGACAGATCTCATGGCTGTGGCAGATGGAGGAGTGTGGGTCAGTACTCTCTTCTCCTCTCTCTCTGTTTTCTCAAAGGAGGAAATGGCGAGACAGAAGCTCAAACGCAAGCGTCTCTCTCAGCCCTGAAGGTGTGCGGGGGCCTGGCGGAGAAAGGACACAAAGACAGGCAGAGAGCACAAAGTGCAGATTGGCCTTGATGACGCAGAGCGAGCCATGTAATGCCTCGGTGTCACACTGAACACTCAGATCCTCCGTTATGGAAACTCCAGGAGGGAGCGAACACTGCATTTCCACATTCACCTGAGAATGGAAGACACGCCTGTGGCTGATGGTGCTGCGCAATAGCTTGATAACCGGTCCAAGCTATTTGGGAGTCACAGACGTCACTGGCACATAAGGAGGGATTTCCTGCACAGATACATTGAACATGTTGTGATGGTCTCTTTGAATGGCTCTTTTTGTGAAAGCTTTCACTAATTAAATGCATGATCATAACAAGGAGCCGTGTTGTTTAGCATCCTGACAGCTTGTATGACTTGTGGTCCCTCTTTGAAATGTCAAATGACGGCACATTCATTTTCTTTTGCAATAGGCGGCCTTTAATAGTCTTTCCATTTGAACAAGCCACTCAGAAAAGTCCGTAAGTCTGCCTTTTTATGGCTTACACTTGTGTCAGTGGTGACTCGTGTGTTATTTTGTTATATTCTTACCTATTTTTGTCCATTCCTGCATTTCCATGATTGTGGAATAAATAGATAGAGAAACATCAAGGCCAGATCTGAAGGAACCATTTACAGTATTCATAATAAACCAGCGTTTCAGTTGCCTTGACAGATGATTGCCAATCAAATTATTTCCTCAGTAATTTTCAGTGTAACTGATGCATTTTGACTGATCATTCTCCTTTAATCACTGACGAAGACATGTTTAACGTTGCCAGTTTCTCTGGACAACAGTGTAAGTTCTTGCTGCTGATTTAAATGTGTGTTGTTTGTTTGATATTTCTGAATAAATATGAGTCATTTGGACTGAAGAACTAACAGACTAAAGTATGAAATATAAATCAAATGTATACAGAACCATTGTTTCTGGGGGCAATTATTCATTTTTATTCAGCAATACACCTTCAGCACAGTTCGCATTTTGTGTGCGTGCTTCCTTTCAGCTATCACAACAAGTTTTTCAGCTATCAAATGAGTTTTATTAGTGTGTTTTGGTCTTTGTATTTTTTTCTCTGATGGAGTAATCACTTGGTGCTTAAATACTTCTGCTTCTCACACGACACACACATGTCCACAGTTCACACATGTGCAGCATTGTATAAACACATGTTGAACTTAGAAAAAAATACATTTTACTTTTATTTTTATTGTTCTTTTTTCAAGTATTTGGCTACATGTATACAGGACAGAGATTTCATGAAATCATTATTTGGTTCTGTTTACAGGGATAGAAGCACGCACACTAGAATAGAAACGTTTTTTAGTGGACATCTGACGGTTCTTCATTGTATTAGTTGCACTTTTTGATACAATATGATTTTTTTTAAGACAGGATACATATTCAGGTTAATCAGAAGACCCAGTTGACAAGCAGTCATTTACAACATTTTCATTGTTAGCCTGAATATGAACAATCAGACTGTTTTATGGGCTGATTTAGCTTCAGTTACCTTCAACACAAAGGCTGCTAAACATTTCAAATTGCGATGCTTTCCGACAACCACAAACATTGCAACATTTGCAAATTTCAAACAGGGTCAGTATTAGTATTGTTTGAAGTATGCTGTTTTTTTTTTAATGGTGTGATTTTAGTCAAGATCTTCAAATAAATCAGAGGAACACAAATGTATATGTGATGTATTAAAATAGAATTTGCTCTTCCAATCAGATAACTTGCTGAAAAGGTAATGTAGCAGAAGGACAACGGTGGTTCAGCTTTATTTTTGTAAAAATCATTTTACAAAGTTTGACATTTTTCATGTCGGTGGGATAAATATGTTGTTGTGTTACTTTAGAAGGATTTTGTCAGTAATACCAGTGCTACGAATATTAAACCTATACTGCACCTGTCATTTATTAAGTTAAAGCTAATCTAGAAACGCTTTCCATAAAAACAATTATCTGTCAATACGTTGAATATCATTAAGCTAAAATAGACCAGCTGACACACAAACTTTGTTTAAGAATCATTAAAAAAAAGTCGAGTGAGAAATTATATCAAAAAGCGTAATGATTTAACTGTAAACTAATACACAGTTCTTAGCATGATATCACTGGAAGCTGATGGTTATCTGACATTTAACATTATTATATGTGTTTATTTCTTTTACAGATTCTATCACTTTCAGTTTTTAAGGCTTAATGGGGTCAGTAAATGGCACAATGTTTCAGTACAGTTTGGTGTTTTAGCAGGTCACGTATCAAAGTATTAGCTTGATTTTGTGAGAATGTTTTTTTCTTTCTGGTTGTGCATTTGGTTGTAAAAGAATTAAGCTATTTTTGTAATTACTTGTCTAAAAATGTATAACATGAAATCCAGTCCACTAAATATGTAGACTGAAGTAAACTCTCCAATTGTATGTGTTTTTTTGTGTCTATTAAATCATAATTATGTAAAATCATTCAGTTTCATTCATTTTACATTAATTGAACATCAAGATGTTTAACCAGTCGTGCAGCATACTGCATGCACAGACAGGCATGTAATTACCGTGAAGCATTTCATTATTCAAGGAAGGAAATTAATTTGGGCGGAGAGGAATAAAATGTATACTAGCTGCACAAAATACAATAATAGAGGCATGCCAAAAAGAACAATACCAGAAAAACTAAAGTCATGCACGTCCTTTAATAGATATTTACACAAAGAGAGAGCAAAAGGGAGTTCTTACATGGTCTCTACCATCTCCTCTAATATCTGAAACTTGCTACCCAGCAGGTTAAAAAGTTCCCATTATTTGACAGACAACTGCGGAAGCATCTACAGCCACAGCAGCTCTACCGTCTTAGTTTAGACACTAAGTGCAGCTAGAGGCTGATGTATCAGCATGTCTTTAGTTTTGTAAGTATTTGGTTATAAACTTTGAATTGGGAACACTTTGAATGAAAGGTCAGGGGGTCACCAAAGTAAATATATTTCATCCTGACAAGGGCAAATTTTATGGCAGTTCAAATGAGAGATTTGAGTTGAGGGATTTCATTACTAAACAAAATGCCACCAATGTCATGGTGGCTCAAGAGGAAAAAATCCAGGGATGTCTAAACAAAATATCTTCATCCTTTAGTTGCTTAGATATTTCCGACTGACAAACCAACAATCGCCATCCACAGGGCCACGTCGCTAGCGTGGAAAAAAACCTGAAGTCAGAAATAACCAGCGCTATATTCAGATACACACCCTGCAGATATTAGTGAAAAAGTTGCCAGAAAGTGAATGTGATGTATTCTGTGTTCACTGCCACTTGCAGGTTGCTGTTGACCGCTGACACATTGTGGAAAGCTCCAAATCAAAAGAGTGTTTCATTAACTTAAACAGACTCTGCACCACACAAGACCAGCCGGACGTTTCCTCTCATCCGAGCATGATGGTGGCATCAGTGTTTCCCTGGACCATCTGACTCAGATGTGCCAGTGAGAAGGATACTGGTGTGTCAGCCCCTAGGCTACTGAAATGTGCTCTTAATTTCACAAATTATATCAAACAAATACAGAAACATTTTCACAAATTATTTTCATATGCCCTCCATCGTTAGGACATGTGTCGAATGAGCTCATTGTTTCTAAACAACAGGTTACACAACTGGTTATAGTTGATCCATGTGAGAGGGAACAAAGGCATACAACATTAACATCCCCTCTAACTGTTTACAGTAACTCCAGATTTCATGTCTTTAATTTTCAGTAATAGCCAGTTTTCAATTAACAAATGACCCTGTGTTCATGGTTCAGTGTTTGTGACGATTAAATTGGTGCCACATTTGTTAGAGTACATGACCATCGGAGATTGTTAAATAATAATAATTAACACTTGATGACACCACAAGGATCATTCAAGAAATATTCTACCTATGACTTCATTACAAGATAATCAGATGCTGGTGTCATTAACAATGATGCCACACGATGCAGTATTTACATCATGATACTATAGAAGCCTGCTGCGATGGCAAAAAGAGGATCCTCCAAGTCATTATAATAAGAAACTTTCTCAAAATAATGGCTCAGTATTTCATGATAATGACTTATTTTGAAAAAATGACTTACATGAATAAAACAGTATTAGAAGTGATGGGAAATCTAACCATTGTCTTTGTACATTCATAGGTGGGTCTGGTGTTATTATTAATTGATATTAGGCCTTTTTCACAGTAGACATTTTGTCACAGTAGGAAAGTCACAGGTGTTAATAACATTAACCATCTTAAGCCGTGACAGTGTGCAGTGAGCCAGCGTGCTCATGAACATGAGATAAAGTATCTTGTAAAAATATGATTATTTAGAAATACATTTGTAAGTAGTTTGAATGACATTTGTACTTTTAATAACTGATATCAACATTATAAAATGATTTAATGTAGTCCATAGTGAGAGCAGCTCTAATGGACTAGATATTACCTTGTGACACAGCTTGTCGTATTGTCTGGTGTGTATGAGCTACTATCCATTATTAAAAAATCAGGTAATTCTTATACTCAGTTATGAACCAAATTAAAGCAGGACTTTGGTTTTTGTATTTACATGAAAATATGTGACATTTATGTATAATGTGTGTGTGTGTGTGTGTGTGTGTGTGTGTGTGTGTGTTTTACTGCTAGGCCTACATCGTTCTTATTTTGACTTTCATGACTCTCATAAAATCATGAAATAACATAACTGGGTCTATTATCATGTTTTCCTTTTAATTTTGCTGTTACATTCTCTCTCATTTTGTATTTTGATGTAGTAAAGTGTTTTATATCAAATAAATCATAAGTGATGGTATTTCTTAACTATTTTAAATCATCAGTTCCTTTAATGTGCAAAATGCAATTGTTATAACTATGTTTCTCACATAAAGTAAGAAATTAAGTTATAAAGTTCATCCACGGCCCTGTAGTCTGATTTTGCATGGTGAAGGTATGAAGTCCACATTTCCCAGAGTCCTTTGCGGGCTGTTCACCCCTCAAAGTTATTGCATCCGGGTGTGAACTTCCTTTTCCTCTGTGCCCTGATGCGATGAGGACCTAGGTTTTTCAGGACCGCTGAAAAATCCGAATCCATCCTTGCTACAGGCACCACCGAACCTCGCCAGAATGACCGAGCAGATGACAGTGAGGGGGACCCTGAAGGGCCACAGTGGATGGGTCACCCAGATCGCCACTACGCCCCAATATCCCGACATGATTCTGTCGGCGTCCCGAGGTGAGGCTTCCCCCGCCGGCTCCGCCAACATGGCTGGGTTAGCACCAGTCGGCTAGTTGGTTTGCTGCTTTAGACAAACTAAAGTGCTGGTGCGCGTGATACCTGAAATATGAATAAAGCAGCCACTCAGGCCTGTCGTGTTTTGTGTAGTTTGTCTTGTACTCTGACAGAATCCGCTCAAACTCAGAAGAAGGAAGGAGAAAGACCCCGGCTAGTCAGGCTAGCTAACTGGCTAATCTGGCTAATCTGGCGTCATCTGTAGTTCAGATACCCACCGTGCATCAGTGACACGTGTAATAACACACTAGTGTGGTAACACACAGCAGAGTGTGGACCTGTCAGTACTGTGTCCCTAATGTAGAGCCTATAAAGTGTTTGACAGCTTTCATTGGACAGGAACTCGTACAATGCTAACGTTACATGCTAATGGTCAATGTGTGCTTTCTCCAGACTGAAGTATGGTCATTGACTTACTAGACAACCTCCTCCTGTGGCTGTTTTTCAGACAGGTCAATCATCATGTGGAAGCTGACCCGTGATGAAACCAACTATGGCATCCCCCAGCGCTCCTTGAAGGGCCACTCTCACTTTGTAAGTGATGTTGTCATCTCCTCGGATGGACAGTTTGCCCTGTCAGGTGCCTGGGACCATACCCTCCGCCTGTGGGACCTCACCACGTAAGGAACATTGCTCTGGGGTTTAAGGTTGGGAAGCAGGTTCCCCTGTGTGTGTCCATGTGGAGCACAGGTTAAAGTTGAGCACGGAAGTCTTTTCATTGCTGCGAGCACTTACCTTTTAGTACTCAAACCAGGAGATAAGTAGGTTTGTTAAACTCCACACTCTTTATGTAGACCAGGTGTAACTTAGCCACAGGAATCACAAGTAACTAATGCCAAAATGACAGCAAAGGACTTTCATAGCTGAGTTATGCCAGACCTTTACTGAGCCTGTCTCCATACATCAGCATGTGTTAAATACTATATTAAACATAATTATACAGTCAACACTAGATTAACAGACTTATATGTTCCTTTGTTTCAAAACATAAGCCCATTGAGCTGCTGTTGCTGTCTGTCTTTATCTGCCAGTCCCTGATGCAACACAGCAGTCGTTAAAATTCAGTTTTATCCAAACTGTCCCTCGGGCACCACTCGGACCAGATCTCCACAACCCATGGAAGTGTCATGGCTGAAATTTCATGTTTCTGGAGAATCATAGAACCATAGATTGTTTGTTGTCTTGTAGTACTTGTTTCTTTAACCATAATGGACATTTTAAATGGCAGTGACTGTGTGTCATTTCTCAGGTCACCACTTTAGTGACAAAGTTAAATGAATTATGTCAATAGGAGGCAGTAATGGACCTGAAGATCTTGCTCTCAGCTATGCAAAGAGGTTAATGACCAAATGTGTGCTAAACTTTTCATCGTCACCCAGTTCTTGTCTCCATTTTGCTGGACTGTCCATCCACAGCCCTCTAGTATGAACACAGGAAAGTCTTAACTGTGCACTTTTGGAATAATTCTTTGCTCTAGTGATACTAAACACGCTTCCTTCCACCTGAGTGTCTTAAGATGTGCAACATTTTGATCTGAAACATTTGATGCTTCCCCAGTGGCGTCACTACCCGCCGATTTGTCGGGCACACCAAGGATGTTTTGAGCGTGGCCTTTTCTGCTGATAACCGCCAGATTGTGTCTGGCTCCCGGGACAAGACCATCAAGCTGTGGAACACTCTTGGAGTCTGCAAGTACACCATCCAGGTGAGCTGCCAACTCATGTTGTCTACTGAGTAGCCGTCAGTCTCTCTGCCAGTGGAATTGGATTTTAGTGGATTTATGGATTTATTTAGTGGTAATGGCCTTGTGCTACTTCGACTTCAAAGTTGAAACTTTGCAATCCTTATTAGCTGAAAAACCTAACTGCCCTTAAATGTAACTTCCTCATATTGATGTCAAAAGGTAACATGCTGCTCACCCAGTCATCAGTGGAAATATTACCTTTACAAGACTACTTTTGGTGTAAAATCCTGTCTTGCCATGCCTTAATATACTCCAAAGTATGCAGTGACCTTTGGTTTGAGTCTGTGTGTATACTTCAGCTTTGTGTTGCTAATAAGCAGCCAGATGGAACACTTTACTGTAGACAGCCATGATTTTCCCACCCTGCTTGCCTGATCAGAGAAGATAATCATTTCATCTGGCCATTAAACAAACAGAATAAATCACTAATGTTGTGTAACCAGAGAGTTGTGCATTGAGAATATTTGTTCCTCCTCCATTTGCAGGAAGAGGGCCATTCTGAGTGGACGTCATGCGTGCGCTTCTCCCCCAACAGCAGCAACCCCATCATTGTTTCCTGCGGCTGGGACAAGATGGTCAAGGTATGTTATTGAGTGTATAACAAATGCTCAAGTGGTAAACTGGTCAGCATTGTTTCAAAACTCCTTAGCTTTTGCCTTTGAGATCCCTTACTTGCACTTAAGATTCACCTTTCATTTTACTGAACTGCTAAACTGCCTTTCATTCCATAACAATGACAATAAATATCTATTCTAGCTATATTTCTGGTTCTTTTTAAGCAGCAAAAATACTTTTAACGAAAAACTGTCCTGAATCCCCAGACCTTCTCACCGATAATAATTTGAGTTTAAGGGTGCATGTAATGTAATCTGCCTGTCCTTTTGCTTCTAGGTGTGGAACCTGGCCAACTGCAAGCTGAAGACCAACCACATTGGTCACTCCGGCTACCTGAACACAGTGACCGTCTCTCCTGATGGCTCCCTGTGTGCATCTGGTGGAAAGGTATTAATAATTACAATACAACCTCACCTATTATGGACTCAGTTGAACCACAGCTGGCAGGTTTCAGCAGTGATGAAAGCTTAAGAAGCATCTGTTTAGCAGTGATGATAAAGAGGCTGTTTCTGAGTGTTACCTGCATTTTGAAAAGTTCATCCTATTAATGCTGAAGATTTGTAAAAATGATGTGACAAACTCCCTAGTTGTTCACAGCACCATGTTAATCTAGAAATGGACTATATTCATGATTTTGGTTTTTGAAGCATGTTTGTTTTCTTTCGTCCAGGACGGCCAGGCCATGCTGTGGGACTTGAATGAGGGCAAGCACCTCTACACCCTGGACAGTGGTGACAACATCAATGCCCTCTGCTTCAGCCCCAACCGTTACTGGCTGTGTGCCGCCACCGGCCCCAGTATCAAGATCTGGGTAAAAGACTTCATTCTGAATATCTCCTGATCAATATGTGGTGAATTGAAGCTACAGTGTTCAAGTGCAGTGATGAAACTTTCAATGCCAACTGTATTCTTTGATGATAAAGAGGCTGTTTCTGAGCTCTAACCTAGACCGATGTATTCATTTTGTCTGCAATATCTTCTGTCATTGATCCTTTTCTACTTCTGAGCAGTTGCCGATTACACTTCCTCTGTTGTTCTCTTGTAGGATCTGGAGGGCAAGATCATTGTGGATGAGCTGAGACAGGAGGTGATCAGCACAAACAGCAAGGCTGAGCCCCCACAGTGTACTTCCCTGGCATGGTCTGCTGATGGACAGGTACAACACTCTCTGCCCTGTAGGATTTCTCTGTGAAGATGTCTAACTATGCCACCAATTTGTGGTTTTAATGTTGAATCCCCAGTGATTATACCCATTCACTTTTAACTCTGATGTCCGCTGCTGACAGTCCTGCAAATATGAGGGGCACTAAGAACATGTTAACACGTGTAACTATTGGACTATAGATTGACAAACTTGAGTAATCAATCATCTGTCCTGCTTTCTTTACAGACCCTGTTTGCTGGCTACACTGACAACCTGATCAGAGTGTGGCAGGTCACCATTGGAACCCGATAAGAACGTTTCATTGAAGCAACTTTGAATAAAAGACTGTTTGAAAAGAACATGGCTTCTGTTTTGGTTTCAGCAGTCTGACTATAATGTATACAACATGATTTTCTTTCCTTTTTTGAACTTAAATTTTACACAATGGTTGACATTAGAAGGGACAAAGGTGCATTTAAAGCCTCAATGAAGCAGCAAAAAATTATTTGAGGGTTTATTAAACACTTAAAGTAAATCAGAACTTATGTGAGATCATCAGTGAGACAGTAATATTTTGGTCATTTGATTTGTGGAAATACTTAAACTTGGTACATAAAGTGTCCCTGCATAATTTGTGTGAAAGAAGTTGTCTTCTGAAATAATTTTCCTCACATACACAAATGAATATTGACTGATTACTCATTTCATAAACTATGTACCAATCTGCCCAGTCTGTTGTGCCTTTTGTAGATTGGCCTGCTTGACTTGCCGTAGACTGGAGATGGTATCCTAGCAACCCAGAGACATGAAGAGCACGGGGCTGTAGCCGGTAACAGCAGTTTGGACCTTTTTACATTTTAAAACGTCAAACTATTGACCGGCTACACATCACGTGTAGCTGAATAAACCCTCTGTTACCCGTTAAGATTATTACTGCTTAACGTTAGTATTTCGTTGACAGGACTGACTGAAAGCACCGTAACCTCTTTAGCTAGCTATAGCATACAGGGAAGGATGGACCAGACTTCACATCCTCGTATTTATGTGGAAAGAACTCTGGCCCTCATTAAACCAGATGCCGTCCACAAAGCCGAGGAGATCGAGGACGTTATCCTCAAATCGGGCTTCACTATCCTGCAGGTTGGTTAAACTGAACACAGCGGTAAGCTTGGACGTCTGTAACCTGTAGGATGTGTTGTCTTCAGGGTGGTGGTTTCATGTTAGGACGGGGATGGCAGACTGTACATAGAGTCTGATTATGAGAGGTCCCTTCAAAAACAAGTACGGTGGGTACCCACCGAGGGTAGAGCCAGAGTAACACTTCTAACATCTAACATATGTTATCTGCACATAACGCTACATGTTGGCTGACAAGAAGAGACGAAAAGTTTAATTTTGAGGTAATGGGGAAACTATTTCTGCAGTACAATGTTTGTCCACCAGAGAGCGCTGACAACGTCCTACTCGTCACATGTCATGGCTCTCTAGGAGCTTTATTTAAATAAATTATATATATATATATATATGTGTGAAGATGAAGCATCAGACTTTGACAAGCAGTATAAAATCAACACCTTGTCCCTGCCACAGAAGCGGAGGCTGCAGCTAAGTCCAGAACAATGCAGTGACTTCTACGCTGACCAGTATGGAAAGCTCTTCTTCCCCAGCTTGACCGCCTTCATGAGCTCTAGCCCTATCCTTGCCATGACTCTGGCCCGGTACAACGCTATCGCCCACTGGAAGTCCATCATGGGGCCTGTCAACAGCATCAAGGCCAGAGAAACTCATCCAGAGTGGTCAGTCTGTGAATTTACAAAGTGCTGATTCAGAGTTTTCTTCTGTCGTCTGTTCCTTCTATGTCACATGTGCTCTTTTTTTGCAATATAAAATATAATACAGAGGTGAACATTTTGACTGAATCACTGCAGAGTAGGGCTGATGGAAATAAACAGACCTTCAGTACACTAAGAGACACTTTAACTGTCGATTCCTCCACCACAATGAAAGGTATGTTCACGGCCTATATTGATAACAGGAGTGCAGGAGAATGGACTAAGATGTTTCAGGCACCAAAGCTCAACACCAGCAAACAACATGGTAACAACGTGTGAGCACATCCACATCGGGGTGTCATCCAGATAATATTTCTGTGATATCATGGCACCAATCATTTGGTCATACAGATTCAGACAGGCAGTGGTGTGTGATGGAGACACCATATCAAACTAAATAATAATGTTTGCTCAGATATACTGATAAAAGCCCATTCTCTACCGTTTTGAAACGGTAGATGGTGAAGAGGGTACTTTACTCTCTTAACATTCACCATTGCCATGGTACAGTATGTGTTCACCTTAAAATGCCAAAGTTTGAATCTGATATTTGCATATATGTCTTTAATTTATTGCGATTCTAGGCCCCAGCTGCTATCACCATGCCCTGTGAGTGCAGGTCATCCTGTGAATTGGTACAATGATTTATTGTTTTTATATGAGGTAGAAAGGTAAAGGTTTGCACTCATGACAACCCTGGCAGAGATATTTATATGAATGTGATGTATTTTTCCCCAGCCTTCGAGCAAAATATGGCACCTCTGACCTGAAAAACGCACTCCATGGGAGTGACTCATTTCACGCAGCTGACAGGGAGATAAAATTCATGTTCCCAAACTGTAAGTATGTTCACACATGCTGCTGTTCGTGTAGAAATGTAGTGTTAAACACACCCTCCATTCTTTCTCACTATAGCCATAATTGAGCCATTTCCCTCAAGAGAAGATACTGAAGAATTCCTGAGTAGGCATGTAAACCCAACTCTGCTGCATGGACTCAGTGAGGTCTGCAAGCACAAGCCACTCAACCCCTGCGTAAGTATTCACTGCTCTGTATTTGAAGATATGCAGGTGGACAGATTGATTCATTAGTCAGTTATTTATTATTTAATTATTATTATTGTTATAATAATTAGTATTTATTTTGCAGCTGAATGTCACTGTTACCATGCTGTTTGCTGGTGTTGAGCTTTAGTCCCTGAAACATCTCACTCCATTATCCTGCACTTTTGTTATTAATAGATTTGGCTCGCTGACTGGCTGATCAAAAACAATCCAAACAAGCCTCAAATATGTGATGCCATTGTGGAAGAAGCAGAATGACAAGGAAAAAAGAGAGATGAATGCATTTCATTTATTTTTAAAGCAAATGTATCTGTTCAGTACTTTGATGAAATAAAAAAAAAAAGTCTTTTCAGCACTAATCATCTGTTTTGCTTGCTTTTTGGTAAAGTTGACCTATTCATATCATATATCATCATATCACCTTGAATCACCTCGTAAATCAGCCAGTGGGTGGAAAAGTTTGCATTTGAGCATGACTGCACTGAGTGAGTGGATGAGTTGTACAGTATGACCTGAGCTGAGGTGAAGTGGACCAAACACTCAGACAATAACATGTTCTGGTCTGCCTGCTTTGATTAGCTTCATCTCTCGTTGATTCAGACTGCTTTACAGCAGTTTGCTGCTATTGATTATGAAGGAAAATGATCTCAACGACCAGTGCAGGAGTAGCATGGTGTGTGTTTTTGGATTGCTTTTTAGCAAAAAAAATATATAGAAAACTTGAGACAGAAAGAATACATTTGTTTTGATATTTGAATGTTTAATCTCTAAGGCCATTTTACCTCAGTTTATTTTGTCTGCAGGATGTAACTATGATTATAACTTAAGGGCTCATAGGGCTATTCTCATCCCTGCCTTTAATAGAAAACTGTCTCCACTGTCTAGAGGATTCAGAAAAAATAACAGGTGGATCTCACAATGCATTGTAGTACAATCCTGCAATCCACCTCTCATTCATCACCAGAGATAGATGCTCCAGTCTAAAAAGTTAAGTGTTTATTTTAAATGTGTACTTTATCATGTATGTGCTTTAACTTCTCATATCTATGCTGCTTGTAGGTTCAGTGTTTCTTCACTTCTACTTGCTTACTACTCAATGAAATCATTGTCCGCGAACACATTCAGTATCAAGGGCTTGATGACAGCTCCTAACGCGTTTATCTACCATCAGTGTTATACAGATATACAGATACCAACAGAGGACATTTTCCGCTTATTGTCTTTTCTTTTTCACTTCCGTGGCCCGAACCGAGCTGCCGAGCTATGTTTGTCAGGTTCAAAGAGGATAACACTGCCGGCCAGTCAAAATGTGACAGTATCATGTTGAAACATTATTCCCAGCAGTAGCTATTCATCATATTTTAGTGGTGGTGTTGAAATTTCCGAGCGCTCCGTCGGAGGCAGAAAATGTACTTCGAGTTCCTTCCTGTGTGTTGGGGGCGTGAACGTCTTCAGTGAGAAGAAAGCTCCCTGGATGTGATTGGTCAGCGTCATGAGTGTCAGGGGAAACCATCCAATCAGACGGCTCCTTCACAGAAACGTCGTTTTTTTTTCTGCCGGTTCTAGAAAACCAACCACGAGTGGTCGTCGTGTGGGAGAATCCATCTTGAAGAGAGCTCTCCGGTTGTGTGACCAGTAAGCAGGTTTTCGTACTTCATTAGTCTTGGTTTTGTCGTTATTTTGTCACGTAAGTACTTCGATTGTTGTAGTCTCTTGGTTGATTTGTCTGATAAATGTACATTAAATATGTAATTATTATAAAATAAAGGCCGACAGTGCCGCTAGCACGGCCTCTGCATTACGTAACTGACTGAGTTGTGCCGTCCAGCCGTGGTTTATCAGTGTGCTACAGATGGTTACGCTTTTTCTAATCTTTGGCTCCATCGGACCTGTAGTCTAGACGTCGGGTGGTTGCAGTGGTGTGTTAGTAAACGTTACTCGGTTGGTATTTTCGGGCTCGCGGCAGCAAATACGCCTTTCTGTGAATGTATGGAAGGCGGCTGTGCCGGCCAAAATGGTGGGAAATGCATGCATTGGCTCCGTGTAAATGGCGAAGCATGCACGGCGCGGAATAACGGGTTATATAACCAGTGTGGTTTTTCACAACTTGATTTTGTTTCTCCTCTGCGCTCAGGTATAATAGTGCAAAATGTCTGAGACAGAGCAGCAGTACATGGAAACATCGGAAAACGGCCACGAAGTCGACGATGATTTTAACGGAGCCGGCCACACCGAAGAGGGGATCGACGAGAGCGCCGCGAATGACTGCGGAGAGGGCGAAGGGCCCGACGCCGAGGAGAGCTCACAGAACGGAGGCACGGAGGGCGGACAGATCGACGCCAGCAAGGGCGAGGAGGATGCCGGGTGAGTTAAAAATGGCAAATGGGAATCTTTTGGTTAGAACCGACAGCTACGAGCTGCACTCGTGGTTTGCCATGTTTCTTTGTTCAACCGGCCTTTGTTGGCGCCATATGCAGAGCGGAGGTGGGGGGATGGGCGCCCGAGCAAGGATTAAATCTAACATGTATCAGCTCCTGACAAACTGTGGGCTCCACAGAGGTCCTGCTCCAAGTATTCTGAGCTTATTGAATCGGACATTGGATGTTGTAATATAGCCTGTTAGCTTAGCAACTGTAGCATGGCTCCACCGTCACCGGGTCAACAGATGTTCTGGAACAGTGTGTACATTTAGACCCCCCCTCTCTGCCCAGCGCCACCCCACCCCCCCACCAGCCAAATATAAAGTTGTAGTGGTGCCGCCTGTAATGCTGGACGTGTCTCCCTTTCTGTGCTCAGGAAAATGTTCGTTGGTGGTCTCAGCTGGGACACGAGCAAGAAGGATCTTAAGGATTACTTCTCTAAATTTGGTGAGGTAACCGACTGCACCATAAAGATGGACCAGCAGACGGGCCGGTCAAGAGGCTTCGGTTTCATTCTCTTCAAAGATGCAGCCAGTGTTGACAAGGTGAGTGGGGCAGCGGTGTCAGCACTCTGAACATGGACGTGTCTCCAGGAGTGGCTGGCTTTCATTGTTTTTCCTGTGCTGCTCTTTAAAGGTTCTTGAACAGAAGGACCACAAGCTGGACGGCCGACAGATCGACCCCAAGAAGGCCATGGCCATGAAGAAGGATCCCGTCAAGAAAATCTTTGTGGGAGGCCTTAACCCTGACACTTCGAAGGAAGTAATCCAGGAGTACTTTGGGACTTTCGGAGAGGTACGATATTAAATGGACTTTGTCGGTTTAGGAATTGAATTCTCAACATTGGCTGCTTCAAAAGCTTGTTTTTCTCCGTGTGTAGATTGAGACCATTGAACTTCCACAAGATCCAAAGACCGAAAAGAGGAGGGGATTTGTATTTATCACATATAAAGAAGAGGCTCCCGTCAAGAAGGTTATGGAGAAGAAATACCACAATGTCGGTGGAAGCAAGGTAATGGCCTATTACACATTCTGCGTACATGTACTCGGTCTCTTACATTTTAGCAAAAGTCGCGTCACGCTACAATGTAATGTGCTCTTGTGTGGTGTTTCAGTGTGAAATTAAAATAGCCCAGCCCAAAGAGGTCTACCAGCAGCAGCAGTACGGTGCCCGTGGATATGGAGGACGTGGCAGGGGCCGCGGAGGTGAGCACCTTTTTGTATTTCTACCTGCAGAATCTTTAAGTGGTTTACATTGCACTTAATGGCAGACTTAAATTTGCGTGGGGTAGCTGCCTTGGTGCATTGTGCTGGAGCTGGTGTGACAAAGTACTCACCTGTTTTTTAGGCCAAGGCCAGAACTGGAATCAAGGTTACAACAACTACTGGAACCAGGGATACAACCAGAACTATGGCTACGGACAGCAAGGCTACGGATATGGCGGCTATGGCAACTATGACTACTCTGCTGGTTATTACGGCTATGGGGGTGGCTACGATTACAGTAAGCGATAAGTGCCCCCAGGGAAAGAAAAAAGAATGAGAGAAACTTTATTTTCTTGGTCCTCCTTGTTGTACAGAAGAACTCAGTCCCTTTTTCTCTTGTCCTCCAGACCAGGGCAATACAAGCTATGGGAAAACTCCAAGACGTGGAGGCCACCAGAGTAGCTACAAGCCATACTGATCACACGTAGTGCAGGTATGCATTTTTGCATCATCCGTGGTAGTATGAGAACATAGCTGTAACCATTGGTGCCTTTTTGACCCCAAAGATGTCCATCTACTCTAAATCCATTCAAGTATTGTGGTGGGGTCAGGGTAGGCCGTGTTGTGGGGTCTGTGATCATTAAAGATGGATTCATCCCACCTGTCAGCCATCTTAAGATGCATCTCTACAAACACTACTTGATCAATAAGGGTTGAGTTGGTGGTGGTTGAGAACAGGAATAAGGACCGTTTCACCTTTCACCGGGGTGCTAGGTGTAATAGCTAGCGGTCGTGCCCCCCTCCCCCCCCAAAATATGTCTGTCCATTCACTGACCTGTCAAACTCATTCATGCACCTGTCTGTCTTTGTGTAACTGCATGCCATATTTGGTTTATTCTCAGTAACGTTAAGCACCGTGTTTTTCTCTTAAGGTCTAAAGTAAATAAGAAAAAGAGATCCATGGTCTGACCACAGCGAACATGGGCTCTGGCTTTTCCTTTGGAGTTGGCAGAAATTTGGACTCATGCTCCATTTGTACAGATCAAGTGAGGAACTGGGGAAGCAAATGTCACTTTTCCACTTTTTATTTTATATTGTTTTGTGTCCATTTACATTTCCAGTGATGGAAGTGTTATTTTTACTGTACTTTTTGGTACCTTTTTGAATCTAATGTATTGTATGGTTGTATTTTTACATGTCTACTGGATTTACAGATGAGCGAGCAAGAGCTTGTAAAGCTCATAAATAAAACAATTTTTTTTTCTTTTCTTTTTTCCTTTTGGTGTTTCTAGATCTTTAGTTATTTTCTCCCGTGCTGAGTGTTGGATGCGAGTTGCATGGCTTCAGATGTGGGGTGAGGCTAAATAAGGGATTTAAACTAATCAAAGGGTTCATTGTAAGCGTGTCAAGTGAATGTTTGCAGATGGTCTAGTAGACGAAGACAACCAGCATCTTTTTTTTTTTTTTTTTTCTTTTTTCTTTTGTTTCTTTCGGCTTTTAAGGAGATTCTTCCCCCATCATGTTTGCAATTTTAAGTGGCTTTACTAGTGTTATTCAACTGAACGCAAGCCTGTTAATGTACGAGGGTACTCCCTCTCTCACTGGAAACTCATTCCTCTAGTGTCTTGGGCAAATTGGTAGAAATAAACTTTTGGTTTATATTACACATGGATCTTTTTGTTATTATTTGTAAAGTTAATGTTAAATGTTTTGTACTGTTAAATGGCTTGCTTGTATTGTCATGAGTAATGTTAACATCTCCTCGGATGCCTCTTTGTGGGAGAGGGCTTCACTATCTGCAGGATAACTGGCTGAGTGTTAAAACCCTCCCCAATAGATGTGAAACTGCGATACTTGAGCATTTTTGTGAATGTGTCCAGGAGTTAAAGATAGTGGTCTGGTAAGTGCTTATCTCACCCATACCATGTATTAAGAACATGTTGCTGATCAGTGTTGTAAGTTGGGGCTAATTATTTTATACATCACTACTTTGGGTTAAGGAAGTCAAGAGTCAGAGTTTAAAAAGTGTTAACTTTATTAGGCTTTTTATGTTTTTTATTTTTACAACAGTCTGGGAAGTCATTAGTGTCACATTAGCATATTGTATCTTGGTCTTCTCCCAGGTGGCAATGATTTGCAGTAGCTTGCATTACTTAAAATGTTAACCTCCAATTGGCGGTGTTTCATGAGTGAGATGACAACTGGCACCTCATTGTTAAAGTCATCCTTTTTTAAATGGCACTGAACACCTGGGGGAAAAAAACAGATGTTTAACTTTGAGGGTGCCTGGCCTTACACACATGAAAGAGAGCGGCCATCCTCTAATACCGCCATCCAGAAGCTACTGTCACTGCTTTTATCTACTAGATTTAAGTTTCAGTAGTAAGATGTACTAACAAACAGCGATGAGTTAACTTGTTAGTCTATTCTTAAAGAGAAGTGACCCAGTCCCCATTGTGTTGAGTGGAAGGCAGCAACATGTTCTGCCAAGTGAAATGAATGAACTTGTTTGATCTTTTGGAACCTCAACTATAGACATTCATATCTCTACCTCTGGACTTTATGAATGTGACCATCTGACAATGTCTGATGCAATTAAAAGCTTTTCTACAGGTTTAACAAACCTTAGATGTCTTCCTTTTCCAGTCTAAGTCCACTGGTTTCCATGTCTGTGAGAACAGGAATAAGTTATTCTTCGGTGAAGAGTGTGTGAAATGATCTCTCACAGTGTTCAGACTTCTGCATTAAGTGCTATGTGTCAAGTAGTTTCATACAATCTTAAAAGCCACTGTAGAGTGAAGGTGGAGTGTGTAACTAACCTGTGAGGATGCGGTCAATACATCGAACCACCAGCTCTGCGTCCTCCATGCTGAAGCACATAGGTGGTTTAAATTTCAGGACACTTTCCCATGGGCCGTCTGTACTGACAAAGATGTTATCCTCTTTCAACCTGATGTAAAGAGGACATGGAGTTCAATCATAACACCTGAACATGGAGACAGTGTATATAAAAAAATGAAAGAATCTGTAGTGTGTCTCTTCCGGTTTGTAAAAAAAAAAAAAAAAAAAGCTCTACCTCTTCACCACCCAGGCTGCTGTTTTTGTGGCAGGAGTCCTCTGCTCCCTGTCTGTAACCAGCTCAAGACCCAACATCAGTCCTATACCTCTGTAAGAAAAGACAAACATCTTAGATTAATTGCTTTTATTTAACTAAATGAGCCAGAAAAGATGGAGGTTGACGCTTGGGAACCAATAATAGTATAGTTGTGTGGGCCACCATGATTTACATCTCAGAATCACGTACCGTGTTCCCTCTTTCATTTCTGCTTGGTGGAAAAACCTACAAGCTTGAATTTGGACTCTCTTGCCAAAGGAATAGCAAGTGTCATATATATGCCCATTGTCACAGAGGATATTTTTACATGTCACAGTAGGCACAGCTGCAACTAATAAAATCAATGAGAGCCGAATACTAGTCCTGCCAGGGGGCATTTTACTGTCACGACTTGCTGGGATTCTTTAATAGTGAGTGGCATCGTGAATGTCATTAGTAACACCTGCGCTTTTCCTGCAGCGATGTGTCAAATTATCTGCTGTGTAAAAAGGCCTCATACAATTACAAGTTATTAGGCTGAACGAAACGGAAAACTGCACCGCAAAATGGGTTTTTCTTTGTGGGCTCGTTCTTACACGGGACTTTTTACAAATTTAAAAGTCACCTTCACTTTGAGAGAAATTTACTGTATTTTAATTCCAAATCGTCCACAATGAAAAGTCATTGGATAAAAGCTCCGGTGTGGTGTGTTGCTTTCTCTCTTAGAGGACCTGCACACCCACACTGGTGTCGTCCATCAGTCTTGATTAGACCGTTCAGATTGAAACTAGGAGCCACTGTATGGTCAAAGTCACTAAACGTCAGGTAATGAAAAACATCTTTTTAAAAGAAGGTCTTAGTTTCAACCAACATACAAGTGTGCCAGAATCATCTAGGTAGACATGTTCAGTCTAGATAGAGAGACCAGAAGAAGAGTCAAGTAGAGAGGCCAACTGACCTGCTTATGGACGCGATACAAAAGCATACAGTAAGTTTAATAAATGAGTATAAAGATGAAACTCAGATTTTGTGTGTACACACTACAGTGCAAATGAGAACAGGCACAACTGTCACTCCTCTGCTGCCGCATAATTTATTTTGTATCATGCTCTATGTGTGTTATTAAGATGCATGATTATGTGGTTGGAGGGCACATCTTGTCCTTATTTCAAGCACAAGCACCCAGCGTGAAAAATTAGTGTTAATGGTATAAGTTGTCAGAGAGCGTCAAGCACTGTTCCTGCCAGGACGTCTAATAGGCCACGGTAAATGAAAACACCTGCATGGACGTGCCAAGGGGGTGTAGAGCTTTAATCTTGGCAGTGACACGACAGCTTATCGGTGCTTTTTATTATTTTCATTTGCTTTTGAAACTTAATTCAATGCCGTGGATGCTGAGAATAGAATAGAGCTGATCTTTTACTAGATACTGCTTCCTTACCTGACATCGCCAATTATTTGATGTCGAGTTTGCAGCTTTGTGAGCAGATCTTTAAGATGTGCTCCCACCCTTGTGGCGTTTCCTCTTAGGTCCTCTTTCTCAATCACATCCAGGACTGCCAGGCCAATTGCGCAGGACACTGGATTCCCTCCAAACTGCATAAGAGAGGAGAGAAAACAAATGATTTCATCCAATGCAGATCGTTCAAACTGATTTCCTTGGACATGTATTCTGTTTTGCTTAAAAGCAGAAATGTGTCTGTCTTTGCCTCTATGCACAAACTTACATCTAGGAAAACATTATTTTTGCTTTTTTATCTTTTAAGACCCTATATTCATTTGACACTTGTCTGTCACATAACAGTGTGAATGTCATGATTCATGTCAGACTAGGCTTCTAAATCACTGCGCTGCTACTCCCGTTGTCTCTACTTCTGGGAAAGGCCCTTGAAGGAGCATGCATAATAAACTGACACTACTGTATAGTCACCGTATTGAAATACTCCACTCCGTTGGCTGTGAAAGCTCCAGCTATCTCTGCAGTGGTTGCCACACATGCCAGCGGATGCCCGTTGCCCATCGGTTTGCCCATGGTCACTATGTCGGGACAGAAAGCCTCCCCCTGCTGCTGGAAAGCCCAGAAGTGACTCCCCAGACGCCCAAAGCCTGTCTGCACCTCGTCCGCCACAAACACTCCGCCAGCTGAGCGCACATATCTGTGCAGAGCACGAGGGAGGCACCATGACACCGTCATTGCACACGTAGCTAAATCTAACTTAAGTCAAAACCTGAAAAATTAGTCACCACTCACTCTGCAACTTTAGCTGAGTATCCTTGGGGCAAGATGATTTGTCCTCCAACACTTGGCAAAGATTCAGCAAAGAAGGCAGAGATCTTTGGGGAAAAGGGTAGAAAATAAGTGATACAAATGTCATAAATGTTCTGTTTGTTACAACGGAGTGTCTCTGTGTACGGGTAAGAGCTTAAAGGTTGCTGCTTATTTAATTCAGGCTGCGTGCAGCTGTAGTGAAGTGTACCTTGCGGCCTTTCCTGTGCACCTCCTCTATTAAGTCTTTTACTGTGTCAGCGTATGCTTGGCCCGGCTTGGGATGACTCTCTCTGTATATGCCCCTGTAGGTGTCCGGTAAGGGTGCCTGTGAGGACGACACACATTCTCTCAGATAGGCAGGAGTCCACTGCTGGTCAGCAGTTTATGTAATGATGGTCGTATAACTTTACACACCACATGAACCCATTCTTTCTGTCCTGCCAGTTTCCGGAACTTGTAAGGACTAATGTCGATGAGGGACATGAGATGCCCATGGTATGCACTGGTATAAAAGGAGAGTTCGTTGTAATTGATGAGCAAGTGTATTGTAAGGGGGGGTGGATGTGGTGCGACAGAACAGAATACTTACTGATCAAGCACAATGACGTCTTCATGTTGGGTGTACTGCTGTGCCAAGCGCAGGGCGAGATCATTGGCCTCTGACCTGCCACAAGAAAGAGTGTAAACCCGCTGGAATAGTATAGTTCATCCTGTGGGGGGGTGCAGGGTGTATTTATCAGTGTTATTTACCCAGAGTTCACAAAGTAGAAGACACACAGCTTGTCAGGCAGGGTGGCAGCCAGGCGGTCAGCATACTGGACTATGGTGTCGTGCAGGAATCGTGTATTTGTGTTCAAGAGGTCCATTTGTGCAGCTGCAGCCTTTGTAACGCTGGGGTGGCAGTGGCCCACTGCAACAGAGGACATGCTGTGTGTTATTAACAAACACGTTGCCACTAGGAGGCAGGAGCGTAATACACAGTTTTCTATTTAATGCACTGGGTGGTAAATGTCTTACCATGGTGAACATTACTGATACAGTCCAGATAGCGCTCCCCGTTCTCATCGAACAGATACTGTCCCCTCGCTCTGACTATCTTCACAGGATCGTCTGAATAGAAGAGCCGACAGGACTGCCTGAGGAGAGACATGAAGACGTGTCCGTGACTTCCGTATACGCACTGCCCATGCAATATGGGTAGAGAGTAACATAATGAAAATCACACAAGTCACTTTGGCATACCCGATTAATCTCTTTCTCCAAGCGAGAGTTTCTTCCTTCCTGAGTTCATCCATGCTGTCTTTGACTGTGCAGGAGACACTAAACCCTGCTGAGTCAGAGCAGAGCAGTACGCATGAATCTTTTTCAGGCTAGTTTGATAGTTTATGATATTGTTTTTGCTAAGTCCTGATATGCACTACGCATGCGTCAGTTGTGCATGTAGGCTCACTACATGGATGTATAATCCATCCATAGTTCACTTAGCATAAACACTGCGTAACAGTGTTTTTATACGGAGATATACCTGTTTAATTTAGATCCGTGTTGCATTACTCTATAAATATCAGACAAAAAGTGTTTATTTCGATAAGACATTGTTCTGTTGTGATGTTATGCTGTCGCTTTATTTAGAAGGTCCTAACTGTGGGGCTTTGAACGCAACACAGACGTCCAAAGTAAGAGTAACATACGTTCGTAAATGTTTTATTCAGTTACCAACACATGAACAAAGATACTATTTTGATGTATGCGCTCTATAAGTATTGTGGGGGCTTCCTCAAATTGTGATTTTTGAGGCAGTGTATTTATAAATCCCTCTGTATTGGTACGGTCCAAAGGCTATAAATACTCCGCTAAACTGCCCTCTGTCCGGTGCACTGTGTGCAGCTTCGGTTGCTAAGGAACCACTGAATGCAGGTAATACATCAGGACAGCTGTAGCATGCTAGCATGCTAACAGGCTGCGTAACCAAGCTAGCGCTGCAATAAAGGTAGATAAAGGCTGTCGGCCCAGCCGTTTAAGTTATTTACACTCCTGTTCATATTCTAGTCTATCTAGTCACGGTGACAGTCGGGTTCAGGGACGAGCTGTTAACCGGCTGCACACTGTCAGGACACTTGTTCTCCTGTCAGGTAGCTAACAGAACCAGCTAGGAACTTGGTGCTCCACGGGCTGCATCGTGTTGCTGAGCTAGCTCGCTATATGCTCTGCTCACCAGCTAAAGTTGGTATCCGATTTAGCCAATAAATCGATCCCTGTGTTAACGGGTCATACGCTGTCATTGACGAGCAGTTGTCCCGCAGCTAAACTGGAGGTAACGTTAGAAGTTAACTGGGTAAAAACCTGTTTCTCAGATGAGGGCATGCTGCGCAACACTGCCTCAAACTTATTTGTCGGTTTACACCCTAGTAAAGACAAAATGTCCCTTGGCCACATCTGTTTTACTAATAGTTTGAATTAATAGTGTTTTGTGTCTCGATAATCGTTTTCAGAATCTCGTATTATTGCATTCAAATAACGTTGTCATGAAAGTTTAAAGTGAAACCGTGTAAAATCATCCAGTGGTTGACAGCACTGCTCTGGACTGTTTCTGAGCTGATGGACTCATGCTGTTGGGTGACTTGGCTGCTGTGGATGAGGTGGATGAGGTGGATGAGGTGGATGAGGTGGATGAGGTGGACACGGCTCAGACTGTGCCCCTGTGCCGGGGAAGTAGCTCGTCTTGTGGCATGTGGAGCTGGGCTAGCAATGTAGCACCGTGTTTGCCACAGGAGGAAGGCCCTGGAGGCCACATCTGACTGCCAACAGCAAGAGACTGTAATGATTTGGTCTCTGATTCAGATTAGGATGCATCATTTTAAGTTGTTCAGCGTGTGCTTTAGGCCAGTTTTAAGATTCTGGGTGTGCTACACTTTTAAAGAGCAATGCAAAGGCTAATCTGGTCTGATACATTTTAATGCAGTGGATCAGGTTTTCTGCTCTAGTTCCAGTTTGAGGTGAACACTTCTGTCCTGTGCAAAGGTTTGCTGGGGTTCCTTACATGTAGCAACGCAGGTTAATCTTCAGAGGTGTTTCTGGATTGAGTAACCATTAGATCTTCAAAAGTAACTCTTTGCTATTTGAGTATGAAGAAACATGTGAGGAATGTGTGGTAATGAAATGGACATGCAGGCTGTGTTGTGTTCCCCTGCTCTCTGGGTGCATGGCACAATTTTGGCTTTGCATTGGTAATATAAGCCATTGAGACCTGGTCACTGTTCTTTTGTCCCCCTTGCAAAGATACTATGGCATGCTTCCAACCCCTATCCCCATTCATTTTTCACACACTTCCCCCATCCTTCCCCGTTTTCTCTCTCTCCCTCCCCCTTCTATTCACTTCACAACTCACAACTCTAGTTGTTTGTGTGTATTAGGCCCAAACTGACTTTGATCACCATGTTATTGCCCCAAAGGTTTTTCATGTGGGTCATACTCTGCTTTTTAAGAAAAATCCCACTAGTAAATGTTTATAGTCCCAATAAGAAATTGCCGTGTTCACTGTGCATGATGGAATGTGAAGTGTTTCTTTGTTCTTGGTCTCCCTGCGTCCATGTGTGCTCTCTCTGCCTTTGTGAACCTGAACTTTTGCCTTTCATGTGTGACTGAGGCAGCATGTAGATCCCAACCAGTGTCACATTTATGTGTGTGTGTGTATATGTATGTATGTATCTTTCTGTAAGCTTTTCTGCAGTACAACAGCATGTGAAGGAAGGTCACCATTAGCGCATACTACACTCATATCCAAGGCCTGATGCATCTGTTTGGCAATATATAAGCTAATGTTCAATGAAATGCGTTTTCTTCAGTGTGTGACCTGTTGTAGTTAATGAATGACATCGTTTCATATGGATCCTTTCTTATCTGTCCCAGACAGGTGGCATAAAGATGATGGTGGCATAGTGAGAAAGCTGGTCAGTCTGGCTGGTTGAGGTGTGGAGGGGACACCACAAACCACGCCAGGATTCTGACTAATTTCCACTGCCCTCAGACAGTCTCCTCATCATCTCCATGTCTATCCCTGGATTGTAGACACAATTATGGTGACGCTTATCACAGAGCAGCTCCGTAAGCAGAGTTTGGAAGAGCCTTATTACAAGGCTTTCTCATTCAATGTAAATGTGGTGAGTTGGATTCTCTTGTCCTTGACATGTTTTTTTTCCACCTTACGTGTTCTGGTTTTGAAATGAAGTTATTTCTCTTTCAGTCATTACCTGCTGTGGGCTCCAGTCCTACGGTCTCATGGAGTGCTTGTAGATCAACACAAGGCAAGTTCAGTGAATTAAATGCAATATTTGCAACCCATTGAAGGGGAGATCTGTCTCATGTCTGTCTTTTGACATTTTCAGAGACCAGCTCAGCTACACACCCATCATCCAAAGCCAACCTTCTGTCTGATTCCTGTGGACCAGAGTCCCTATGGCTCCCTTCCCACTCTGGAGAACCTCTCCAGAGACCAGAGGTTTCCTTCACAGACCAGGCTTTCCAAAGCTCACCTCCCCCTCCTCCAAAACGCCACTGCCGGTCCCTCTCTGTTCCAGAGGACCTGTCTCGGTGCCGCTCCACCTGGCATCCTAGTGGATCCAAGGTTTGGACCCCAGTCAAACGCGGCTGTCAAAGTGGAGGAGCATCTAGTTCAGGGTCTGGAGCCAGCTCTTTGCCACTTTGTGGTCCCAGCTCCTCCTTCACATGTTCATCCCTACACTCATCTTCTAGCCCAACCTTCTTTAGCTTAGCGCTGTCCTCTGACTCGCCACTGCCATGGAGCTTCCCATGGGACCCCTGTGACAAACTGAATGGAGCTTTTTCCGCCTCCTTTGCTACTCCTTCCTCCTGCTCCTCCTCACCAGCCCCCCTGGTTTCTCACTCAGTACTGCAGCGTCGCTTCTCCCTCTCACCTGTGCACATTCAGGATGCTTCTGTGGTGGTCCTGCCCCCTCAGCCCTCCTCTGCTTCTGCTCTGACACGTGGCTGTTCTGGCGTAGAACACCCAGCTCTGTCTCCGTCTCCCACTTCAGCCTGCAGCACACCATCTTCTTCTAGGCGCGACCTACACCCAGCGCTGCCGCGATGCCACTCACAGCCCTGTGACATGCGCAAACCTCGCTTGAAGAGGCGCCATGATCCAGACGTATTGCCCTGCGCCAGGCCAGGCCTTGACTTCAGCAAGATGACACAGGTGAGCAAGAAAGTCCAATGGGCTGTGAGGGTTGGCAGTTTCTGACAGTCTCCTCATTTTTGTGCATATATAGAGGTAAACATAGCAACGATATTGGTGAATAATCACAAGGCCTGGTTTCACATGTGCCCTCGTTTTCTGTCCTCTGGATCTTGCAGGGCAATAGTAGGCCTCTGGCAGTACCCCATCCCCCACAACTCTGGCTCAGCACAGATAAACTTGGCCCCCATGCCATCAGCTCTCCTCATTTCATAATGGTGTTTATGTTGGGATCATTAGTGAAGCAGTGGGCCCCCAGATCCGTTTCTGTATTGCTGTCTCATTCACATTGGTACTGGTTCTGGCTCTGCTTCTGGTGGAGGCAATTTTGCCCAATTGGCAAAAAAGTCATTGTCGATTGTCTTAAGATGGACTTTCCATATCTCTACTCAAAGACTGCTTTTATAGTCACCCCATATTTATACACAAAACTGGCTTTGATGCACTCTCCTGTACATGACTTTGACCCATTCACAATGAGACTGCTGTCACAGGTTTCCCTGGTCGCAACTGCTTAATAAAGCAAAACTACTGTGACACTCTCGCTTGATTATGAGAATAAATTCAAAGGGTCTTCAGATAAAATCCTTAAATGCAGACTTTGTGACAATTTGAACCTTTTTAAAGGTTTTGCATTATTATATCACCATGACAAACCACCTAGAACACATTCAAATAAAGTTGTCGTGAAGTTACAGTATGTGCACTGGTCACTGGTCAGTCCGTCACATTAAATACATTTACCCAGTGTAAATTACATGAATGTAAATTCCGTAATTTAAATAGGATTCTATTGTTAGTCCACAGTTAATGGTGCTTGAGTTGATCTTTGCTCATTTCAGTAATGTCACACATGCCAGCCAAGCCCATTAACTCTGTTATCAGTCAATCTATACTTAACTAAGAAACAGCCACTGCACCGCCTGTATTTTTGTTACCTTTGGGTGTGGATTCTGGAGATGTGTCAAACTGATAATTCAGCCGCATAAATTACCATTTAAGTGAGGTGCTAAGTCACATGTTAAATGCTGAAATTATCACATGATAATCGAGATGTTTCTTTCCCCTGTGTAGATTGGTAATCACGAGAGTCAAGGTGGCTGCACAGTCCAGCTGTCTTCCCAGGCAGAGCAGCGCTCAGCCTTCTCACCTGCCGAGTTCCTGGGACGAGCAAGCATTGGGCCACTAAGTGAAAGTGAGGAGGAGGAGGAGGAAGAACAAGATAAAAGAAAAAGGACTGGATTAGATGGAGGACAAAAGATTGTTTTTGAAAGAGACTGCACAGAACTGGACTTGAACCTTATAGAAGAGAACTGACCGCTCTGTGGGGCTGCCAGTGTGATTACTGCATCCATGACCATGTTAAGCACACCTGTAGGCTTTGTGCGCTCTTCTGGCCGAGTCCTTGGGAACCTGCTGCCCTCCTAAGGCACATGTCCAGAGTTCATAATCGAGAACCAAGCAATTAGAAGCTAATGTCAAATTAAATTGTTATAGGGAAATGTGCATGAGCAAATAAGCTAGTTTTCATGCACAGAATTTTGGCTAATTTCATATTGATAAGTCTTAATTTGTGTTAACCATTGGTATGCATCCCGATATCCTTCCATATCTTCATTGAAAACCATTATATACTGGACTAAGCAGAAAGTGCTTAATATTTCCTCATAAGTCATTGGAATACACACTTAAAGCCAAAAGTTTAATGGGATAGAGATGAGCATTCCTCAGTGCCCTATCAGATACTGGTGGAGTCTGCTTTAGTATTTGGGTCTCTGAAATTGGAAATGACTATATGGAGCTGTTGAAGGTGGACATAATGTTGCCAAGTGTAGGTCAAAATAATATTTGAGCCAACATAAGAATACTGATGTAGATGCAAATTCTCTCCAGTAGGTTTGCAAGACACATTCCAGGATTTCTCTGCAGTTCCTTAAATGCCTCATGGACCCCAAAGACACATCTACTTCCACTGCTGTTCTGTCACTGATTTAGCTTTTCTTTTCTTTTTTTTTTTTTTGTTAGAATAACTTTACATCAAAGGGAAGCTTTTCTTGCAGTATCTGGAATTATAGCCCTCTTTTGATTCATATATTTTCTTTTTGGAGTTTACTGAATTGCTTGAACATTAAAAGACCATGTCAACAATACTACTGATGATACTGTAAACTGATCATGCCTTAAGCTTAAAATACTTGAGTTCTTGGTGCTTTGGTCTTCTTTTCACAGCCAGACATTTTTGCGATCTCCATTTGCGCTGATTCAGATATTTTTGAACAGGTGGCACATGCACTATAATAGTCATTTGAATAACTGAATAGATGCTGCAGCTGGACTCCATAGGGCACAATGTAATGTACTGTACAGTGGTTAGAGAGAGTGCACACGTCGAGCCAATTCTATGTGACAAAGGCGGTCGTGATGCAGATAAAATGGTGGCCTTCCAGAAATGATTTTTCATGTGTTTTCAGATAGAAATATTCCTGTTGCACAATTTATGTACAAATAAAATTTAATAGAGAATGATATTTTTCCCAAAAAGTGTCTCGTCTTTCCTTTTAAAGATGTATCATGCTTGTGGTCAAATGAGGGAGCACATCAGGCTCAATAGACTAATTATTATTATTATGACACCTAGTGGCTTCTTTCAGTATAATGCTGATGTTGTATAGAAACACAGTTTTAGTGCATCCTGCCTTTATTAACAGCAGATATTGATGCCCAGATGGTGATATTTTATGTTTTGGAGAGGAAAAATAAGCATTTCACAAAAAAACATAATTATAGCTTGCTAGAACCGTAACATTTACTTTTCCTTTTCGACAAATGAATAGTTGAAAACATTCAACAGCAAACAAAGTTTAGGCACATACAAGTTTGTTAGTGTTTTGTATAAACATGAGCAGACCTGTTGGACTCTTGCAGGTCCTCTGTCAGATGAAGACTGCCGTTCCTCCGTGGAAGGTGAGGGCGCTCCTTCCCGTCCACCGAGGCTTTTTCACAGACTGCCTGACCCCCCCACCAGCAGGCCACTTCCTCTGTTGTCTGATTTCATGGCGATCGGGAGAGAGGGAACAGCACCGACGCACGCACACTGTCTCAGCACTCTTGAAAGAGTTTATCCGGGGTAAATAACTGACAATTTTTGCAAGATTCAGAAACTGGGTTTCAAAGTAGTCCTGATTGAATTCAGACATGCCGGCGACTCACCTTTTCACGTAGAATTTCATCTATTTTTGTAGCTTCTGGGTCAGATATTTCACATTGTAGCGCCACTCGCTGATAACAAATCGGACGAAATGGGCTCCCCCTCCGCCTGCATCTCTCCCACACACTCGGCGGCACGCTAGCTAACGGCGCTAGGCTAGCTAACGTTAGCAATGCTGCAAACGCCTCATAAATGTAGCTATGAAAATGTTTTTTTATCAACACACTTCACAACTTAGTGACAGCTAAGTAACACCAGATGCGATATATATCCGGGGGTTGGTGGAATTTGATGTTTTCATTAAAATGTTAGACACTTGAAAGTCCTCAAATGTTTGTGTTTGGGTTAGCGGCTAACGAGCCGCCGTGCTCTGTATTAGTTAGCGTTAGCTCCGACCGCGATTTAGAAGTTAAAGCAAGCTCAACTATCTCAGAACGAGCAGACTAATAATGATAGATGTGTATCACATAGCGAGACTAAACAACCTTATTTGCATGCAACATATAAATCTTATCCACCGCCAAGTGACCCGGTTATTCTCGATAGCTGAGAAACGGCTCAGCTAGCACCGCAAGCTAGTTAGCTACTTAACGGTAACTTGGCTGCTAACAAGGGGCTCCTGAGCCGCAGATAACCGTCTGTTTACCACCAAGTTAAGGATAAAACCAGCCGCTCAGCCTGTAAACCAGCTGGCTGTGGCTGGTTACTGTCTGAGTGCACCATGTGAGATTGTTGGTCATGTATTGTTGCGAGCTAGTAAAGTAAAGTTCACCACAAAGTTAGAAACCATGATCAACAGATCTTGCTGGTTAAATAGAAAAATCCGGTGACATGTGAGAGGAAAGTCACCGAGTATGAGATTACTGACAGATTACTTTAATCCGAACACGGTTGTCTCCAGAGGATGCACTCAACTTTTTTATTTTTTTTTTTTATTTAACTTTTTGTTGACTGTGTGACTTGTTGTCCCATTAATGGGCCGCCAGCAGTGAACGATGTGACATGGAGTTAATCTGAAATCTAAGTTTCAACGCTATAACTTTTCTGTGTTTACAGTGCAAACTAAGTTGTCGGCCTGAGTGACACAGCAGACATTGTTCTCCAGGTGAGTCTGTCCAGTCTGCCACTGGAGAACATCCCACTGTAACCAGTTGCTCCAGTAACTTTTATAAGTTTGGTCGATTTCATCCTAGTTTCTTCAGGTTATTTTCCATATTGTGCTTGTTTTAATAGTTACACATGAATGAACGACATCTTCATGCCAGTAAAATGTGGTCACTGTTGATTTTTAACACATAATTAAATTCCCTCCTTTTTTTTTTTTTTTTTTTTTTTTACAGTTTTGATCACTTTTTCTTAACATAATGTTAGTCAGGTTGTTCCATATGGAAATGCAAACAGTTGAAGCATATATTTATTCCCATTACTGACTTTTTTCTGTGTGTGTGTGTGTGTGTGCAGGTTAAACCAAGCGGACATTGTTGAAGGGGCTTCACAGCACTTGGATCTGTTCTCCTCGGTCCCAGGTTCAGACTGCTTGGTCTATGGCTCTGATGGACAAACACAAACAGGTCAAGAGGCAGAGACTTGACCGCATCTGTGAGGGTGAGAGTTCATAAATACTCACACACACACAGTAAATATGAAGGAGCTGGTGTTCAGACATATTTTATTTTTTTCATAAAAGTATTAGAATTAAACTTTATTGTATTACACCTACACCATCATACTTGTACAGTCAGAAAGTTAAAACATTAAGTTGTGTTAATGATAAATAATTTTTTAATACCAAATTGCAAAAAAATACAAGATAGGAGGATAATTCTCATTCTTCAACACAGGGTTGCATAACGACATGCAATCAGTCCTGTTTTTGCTACTTAAGAAGAAGAATTATTTTCGTCAGTTGATCAAAGTTTGTGCAGTTTTTGACACCAGATGCTGACAGTTTTATATCATATTTGCATAATTCTGACATTCAAATAATGCTTTTGATATTATCCTGGCGCTTTAGGAATATTGTGGTCTTGATGAAATTCCCTCTTGTTTTATGGTGATGAAAGATTATTAATAGTTAGCATGCTTGAATATATATAAATATTTACCTGACATAATGACGTGAGCTGACTGGTTAAACTAGTGGTCCTAATTGTGTTTCTTACTTCCTCTCAGTGTGTTTAAGAGTGGAGGATGTTCCTGATTGTTTTAGGTTTGCACAGTACATTAAACTGTAGATAACTTAAAACTGTCAACTTTGTATGTTGCTACAAGTACATGCAGCTGTGGCTGGTACAGTGCAGATTTATAGAACAGACCACGTTTTGAGCTGCTGCGAGTGGCGAGCAAACGATGGAGATCAGACATAATGGTGCGCTAAAATGGAGGGAACAGTCTGGGTGACTCTCTGGAGACGGGTGAGAGGGAGAGGACAAGGTGAAGGGTCGTGGCCGCAGCTACAGGGAAACGGGCCAGCTGTCTCTTTAAAAAACGACAACAGCCCAAACCGCCCCGGGCCTCAGCCTGGGCTATGCTAATGAGGTTAGTGCTGGTTGGCCGGCCCTCAATGGGGCCGTCTGTGATTGGAGGCTAACCGTGGGGGAGGGGCTGGGCGTGGGTGACAGCTGGGATCCAGCCAGCCAAGAGCAGGCTGACAGAGAGAGAGGGAGGAAAAAAAAGAGCGATCGAGGGAGAGCAAGGCGAGAGAGGGAGAGGGAGAGAGGAAGACAGGCTCACAGACTTCATAATGCAAGGTTAGGCCCGGTGCTCATGTGTTTTCTATTTTGGCATGTGTTTTTGCATTTTGTGAACCGGGGTGGGGGAGAGATCTGAGGTTTGGGCGTGGAGCAGCTATGTGTGCTTGGTTTTCCTTTTATGTTCAGTGCGTAATGGTGCTGTCGCTGCTAAGAAGGAACTGAATAACCGTGTGTGTGTGTGTGTGTGTGTGTGTGTGGCTGCGTCTGGGTGGAGTACCGCTGCTTGCTGCATTATCATCGCTCACTGCCCCTCCCCCCTCACCTCTTACTCCTCCAACTGCAGCCAGAGGGAGAGAGAAGAGGAGGAGGGAGTGAGGGGAAAGAAAGGGAGAGGGAGGGAGAATGAATGAATCACTGAATGAATTGTATTGTGTGTGCGGCCATGCTTGCGCTTAGTAGGCCTCGGGTATGCCAGTGTCCTTTGACTCAAATTACTGTGTGTGTAGGCCTACTTGTATATTTCCAGAATTACTTTTTCAGAGAGGGTCTTTGTGACGGATCCCTCTGGGTTTTCCTATATAGTAAGACTCTCTTTGTGCTTTCAGCGTCTAGCAGTAGGCCTGTTAGCATTCTTGAGCCATCTGCAATGAATATGAACCACACTGCTAAATGGACACGCAATGATGTGCATTTCTCTAAGGGTACCGGGCTGTATGTTTTTCTTTCTGTGCCCGTGTGTTTCATGCATGCATTGGGAAATGCACAGACGTCAGAGGAAGTGTTCACAAATATTTGTTTTCCACCCTTGGCTACCAGCTCCCTTCCCTCCTCTGCAGTCTCACCATTACCTCCTGCCCTCTGTCCAAGTAAATGTTTCAGCGAGACACACTCCCCCACCCTGGGACACACACACACACACACACACACACACCTGTCATGCAGCAGGGACAAGATAGTGTATACTGATGCATGTGTGGGGTGAGTTCAAGCCAAGAGAGAGATGTAAAAAGCATTTGTAGATATAACCACTGTTGTTTCCCTAAATATTTCCCCTAATTTAACTCCAATGTATTGGCAGAGATGTGGCTGTTACTTATGTTATTGGTTTGGTTATTGACATGTAACATTTCCTTTGTTGGCCTAATGTTGAATGGCCATGGTGCACATGGACCAAATGTACAGATGTTTGCCAGCAAAGTGTGTGTGTGTGTGTGTGTGTGTTTGTTTGTGTATGTCTGAAAAAGGCAAGAACTAGAAAAACGGGAAGGAGGAACTTCCAGACAGGAGAATTTAGGTCATGACTCAGACCCCCTCGTGAACCCCCCCCCCACACCTCTTCCCTGAGACCCCGCAGTTTTCTCCACCCCTCCCCCAGGCCGCCACACTCCATCACCTCTCCCCCCTCCCATCCCAGCCCTCAGCTCCCCCCCTCCCCATCTGTGTGCGTGTTCTTCTTGTACAGCGGCAGGTCGAGTTCCCAGGCTTAACACTTAACACTTATCAAAATTTCTCTGCTTCCAGGGTCTAACGTTCTCCTTATGAGGAGTCTGAGGACCTGAGTAGAACAGAGATGGATTGGTGAAAGCTGGACGGTGTATATTGGTTCCATGCATTCCTAAACAGAGCTGAAGTTCAATACCAAATAGGCCGGGATGCTGGACGCTCTCCATGCCCCATCGCAGATTTAGTTACACATTACTTTTGTAACCATAGAACACTGTGTGAGAGCACACACTTACACACATCATGGTACCTCCCTCTGGGTATTGGTGGAAGTGGATGTGTTGGAAAAAGAAAGTCATAAAAGTTATTATTGTCTAAGGAGGGTGGCAGTTAGCCATGTTAACTTCAGCCATGTGTGCAGGGGGATTTTGTACAAGGTTACGATGACTTGCATCATGACGCGTAGTAGACATGAGAAATGCAGACTGTTGAGTCATTAATCTGTATCTTGTTGTTCTGAAACACAAGCGGCTGAAAGTGTGTTTTTGTTGTCGTTGTTTTGTCCTGGATTGGTTATGGCCATTTAATGTTTAAACTGTTATATTTATTGCTCACGTGCAACAAAAACATAATTTTGTTCTGGCGGACGCAGGTATCCGACCCCCAATCCTGAACGGGCCAATGCACCCACGACCCCTGGTGGCCCTGCTGGATGGACGTGACTGCACCGTGGAAATGCCCATCCTCAAAGATGTGGCCACAGTGGCCTTCTGCGATGCCCAGTCCACACAAGAGATTCATGAGAAGGTAGAGCTGACACACCCACACACGTGTCCATACTGTAATCACAATCCACGAGGGCAGAGCACTTTAATCCTTATTCTATTCTAAAGAAGAGTATGGAAGTAATAAGCGTCGACACTGTCCCCAGAAAATGATGCAGCCTTTATACTGTCCAGTAAACAGCATGGAAATTTAGGACGAATATTATTACTGATGTTGCATTTGTGCTCTACAGGTGCTAAATGAGGCTGTGGCCGCCCTGCTCTACCACACTATCACTCTGTCCAGAGATGACTTGGAAAAGTTTAAAGGCCTTCGCGTAATTGTCAGGATTGGCTCCGGCTTCGACAACGTTGACATCAAAGCAGCGGCTGAACTAGGTGAGAGGCTGGAATGTGAAACATATTTAGAAGAGTCATTGTCAGCCACGAGCTAATGCGCAGAATTGCACACAGAGTGGTTGATATTTCTATTCTACGGGTCATCCAGGCATCGCCGTCTGTAACGTGCCAGCAGCCTCGGTGGAGGAGACGGCCGACACTTCGCTATGTCTGATCCTCAACCTGTACAGGCGAGTCACCTGGATGCACCAAGCCCTCAGGGAGGGAACCCGTGCCTCTAGTGTGGAACAGATACGGGAGGTAGCGGGCGGTGCCGCTCGTATTCGGGGTGAGACGCTGGGAATTATCGGTCTAGGTGAGTGAACAGTTTGGATGTGGTTGTCTAGATTTGCCTTATGGTCGGCCACTGTGTGCCCAACATGCAGTGATCGCCAGTATATTCACACAGGTGTGTGCATGGGACATCATAGCCAAGTATTCTAACACGTCTTTAAATCAGAGATTGTATCTGACTTATTGACTTGTAGTTGATGGTCGGACCTGTTTGGTATTTGTGCTTCAATAAAACGTTTATGAATAAATAGAAGATTTCTGTTTGAGTTCCAACAAGG
This sequence comes from Pempheris klunzingeri, assembly GCF_042242105.1. Taxonomy (NCBI): domain Eukaryota; kingdom Metazoa; phylum Chordata; class Actinopteri; order Acropomatiformes; family Pempheridae; genus Pempheris; species Pempheris klunzingeri. Next base: position 782,580 of record NC_092020.1, read on the forward strand.
GCACCACGGTGACTATCTCACTTTGTCGTCCAGGGCGTGTTGGCCAAGCGGTGGCGCTGCGAGCCAAGGCGTTCGGTTTTGGCGTGATCTTCTATGACCCTTACCTGCCTGATGGCGTGGAGCGCTCACTGGGCCTGCAGCGCATGGCCACCCTGCAGGACCTGCTCATCCACTCTGACTGTGTATCCCTGCACTGCAGCCTCAACGAGCACAACCACCACCTCATTAATGACTTCACCATCAAACAGGTGTGTGGATGATGCCCATCGAGTATGCAAAACGCAGGTTTTGTCTCCCGTTTGCCCTCTCATCAGCACGTGTTTAGCATTAGCAAATACTGCGGTGTTTAGAAAATGCAGCGTCTGATCAAAGTGTGTTCGTGTCAGCTGGGTTGAGACGCTGTAAATAACAGCCTGCATGATTTTAAAAAGGAGAAAGATCAGTCTGAAATCTGCCACACATATTTGTTTTTTAAATACCTGGTTGTGTTTTACCTAATTTCCTCAAATCTGGTAGCTGGTTTAGCACAATGGCCTCATCCTGATTGAAGCCCACCCTTTAGTTTAACTGTGTAATAGATTAAGTAATGCGGAAAAACAGCGCTGCAGCCTGTCAAGTGCAATATGCAGAACCCTGAACCATCTATTAGCTTAATTGGCTGATATTCAGCAAATTACAGGATCTCTAAAAGTTATCATTCTGTTATATGCAGCTTAAAATCCTGTTTAAAGCATTTGGCCAACAGTGTCTGAGTTATTCTCTAGACTACCTGGCCTGAGCCAAACAGGGTTGTTGTTGTAGGACAGCCTGTATTATACATTGGAAAAATAAAAATACAAAGGGTTCTTGCCAATGATTTCAGTCTGTGCTGTAACTTCTGGCATAATCTGCTGCCCTTGTTTTAATCACACTGTTGCAAACTGTGATACAGATGCGTCAGGGAGCCTTTCTGGTGAACACATCAAGAGGAGGCCTGGTTGACGAGAAAGCGCTGGCTCAGGCCCTGAAAGAGGGACGGATACGAGGGGCTGCCCTGGATGTCCATGAGGCCGAACCTTTCAGGTAAGCACGATACTCAAGTGCCCCCAATAGATGATACATAACCTTATAACTTTTCTGTCCAACAACCTCTGCCTTCTGAACAGTTTTTCAACAGGCCCTCTGAAGGACGCCCCCAACCTGATCTGTACCCCGCACACATCCTGGTACAGTGAGCAGGCCTCCGTGGAGGCTCGCGAGGAGGCAGCCAGGGAGGTTCGGCGTGCCATCACCGGTGAGACACTCTTCACTACAGGGGGACTGAAATGAGTTCAGTATGGATACTACGCAGGCAGGAACTGTACCACTCCACTGCAAAAGTATGTTTTTGGGGTGGAAATCAACTGCTCAGAGACAAAGACTTCTTAACATAATGGGTCCTTCACTACAGCTGGTGAAGGTTCGAGTCAGTCTGCAGACGGACTAAAACACGAATGAAAACGAGCAGTTTAGGTATGTTGTCATTATGAGTAATCCCCTCTCCTGAGCCCACTCATCATTATCTCACCAGTCATGGCGCCGCTCACTTCCTGATGTGAGCATACTGCTTTCCTCCAGTTCAAACATATTGATTATGTAAAAGTTCTTTTTTCCTGTGGTCTGAGCAGGTACAGAATAAAGTGCTTTGATAAAAGGCGTTTAGAAATTGGTGAAGCTAAAACAGGAGCAGGAGTTTGAATTCATGCTCAAGCAGTAAATCGATGATCAAAATAGTTGATGATTAATCCTCTGTTGATCAACTAGTTAATAAATTGACAGATTATTTCAGCCTTACTTCATATTTTGGGACAATATACTCTTAAAGGCTGAGTACATATTAGTTGGCCTTCTTCATGTGAGTACTGATTCATCAGAGCTGAGCAGTTAGCTGAAAGTAATCCACTCTGCAGCCAATCAGAGTCAAGTGTTCTCTGTGGCAGTTTGAAAATGCCCCATAATGTTATACTAGCAAATGATCTTAAGTCAAAAACAGATTAATGCTGCCCCCAAAACTGTGATGATTTGAATCATTGCAGGTTTTATTTGCTATATTATTGTACAATGGATGAATGAATGGAGGCTGTGAACTCTCAAAATGGCCTTCCTACACCTACTGGTTTCTGTTCACTGCTTCACTCTCAGCTCTGGTGCTGGATGTTGGCAAAGTTTGCTGAACTACTGGTTATAGCTAAGTGTGATCTGCTGTTAGGCTTATAGTACCATCAGGAGCCAAGTGGCTGTGGTCGACTAGAATGTTATTAGTTAAGTATGACCACAACGCACACGGTTCATTCACTGTACGGTAATATTTCACAGATTCCAGGTAAAGTAACCGAGATATGCAAGCTGTAATGGTTTGTTGTGGGGCTTTGGGCTCACTCCAATTTAGCTTGGGAAAATTCTGACTCATGTACAGCCCTAAAGCTCAGCTAGTAAAAAAAAAAAGAATGTTGTCTGTAGCATGTTTTTCCACAGTTTTTAATCGGAAAGCATCTATGAAAGACTAATGGTCTGTTTTCCCTGCTCTAGGGCGTATCCCTGACAGTCTGAAGAACTGCGTTAATAAGGAGTATCTGATGGCAGCTTCTCAATGGCCCAGCATGGAGGCAGCCACTGTTCACCCAGAACTTAATGGAGCCACTTACAGGTGAGAGGAGCGGATGTGGAGGATGAAAATGGACACTTAGGCTGAGTTATGAGGTAGAACATGGATCAGGATGTAGTGAGAAGCGTCACTAAAACCCTTTTTTTTTTTTTTTTTTTTTTACCAGAGCAGCTATCACATGATGTATATATTTTTTTGGCATGTGTGTTTCAGATTTCCTCAAGCTCTGATCAATGTTGCAGCAGCAGGGGGTCTCCCTGGAGCTGGCGCAGGGGTTGAAAGCCTGGTTTCAGGAACCCTGGCACACGGCATCGCCCCTGTCTCCCACCCCCCTCACGCCCCCTCTCCGGGGCAACCCACTAAGGCCGAAGCCGACAGAGACATCCCCTCCGACCAATAGCCCCCCACGCCGCCGCCAGCACATTCCGTCACGTCTGGAAACCAACCCCCACCCCCACCTCTCAGCATCAGACACAGCCCGACCCTCCAGTACATCAGCAGCGCCAGTTTGACCTGATGTGGATCTACGCAGTCTTGTTCCTCTGATCACATTACCAGCCCAGGAGTGACTTATCCACAGCTCGCCCCATCCCATCCATACCCCAAGAGCACACTCATCCCTCCATCTTCGTCCTCATTTCACCCCCCCTCCCCCTCCCCCCTCCACACCCCCACAACGTCAGCAATAACTGTTCTCAAGGATTCAATGATTGGATTGGTTTATGTCCTTAGTTGGCTGTTGTTTTAATGGAAAGTTGATCTGTTGTGGTTCTAGGTGTTAATGTTTGTTTGTTTTGTAAAAAAAAAAAAAATAGCATTTCTGACATGAGGCTTTCCAGTCTGCTGCCTCCTGCAGTCCTCAGCTGACTGATCAGTAGAAGCTCAGAGGCAGAGAGGTTGAAGCCCCCCTTTGTACATTAATGGCTCATGTTACTGCTCTCTTCTTCTTTACCTTTTTTTTTCTCCCCCTCCACCTTTCTTGTGATGGGGGAAAATGTGTACTAAAGTAAACCAGACAGAATCACACACAGTACATCCTGTCCTCCCCACCAGGCATCTAGCTACCCCCCAGCCTTTGGCCCTTGGCTCTCCCCGGCACTGTCGTTAGCTTGCTCAGCAGAGGGATCCATAATGTTGTCAGTGTGGAGCTCCCTCAGTCTGTCAGAGTATATTTTATCTGCTCAGCTCATACTTCAGATAGTGTTACCCAAGATTGTCACATTTTACCAATGAGACAGTTTGTTTTAGGACAGTCATCCCTGTATGTACTCGTGCTTGTGCCCATCATGGATTGTTTGGTCTTGAGGGAAGAGCTCAGAGTGTCATATCAGAGAGCACCTAGCCCATCAACTTCCATCTCACGCCAGCAGCCAGAGTGCTAAGTGTGAGGTCTTTACGCACGGTGCCCACACAGTCAAATGCAGCAACTTTTTCTTGCTGGAAATAAAATAACAGCATGCCGGAGGCCTGGCCAGCAGAGGGCACTGTCTGACTGCTCAGAGCGCCGGTCAGACAGACGGACAGATCCAGGTTAGCTGTAGCGATGAAGAGCACGATCACACACTGCCGACATTCAGAACACAGGATGGGTGACCAGGGATCGACTACCGCCTTATTGTTTAATAAGATCTCACCCCACCACCACCACCACCACCACCCTCCTGCACCCGCCCACCCTCCACTCCTCTCCCACTGTCACGGCCCACCCCGCACATCTGCTCATGAACCAGTATGCATCCACCAATTCCTTCAAGCGTGAGGGGACAGAGTTTAGTTTCCCTGTAGAAGCAAGGGGACAGTGTTCTTGCATGCTGGCTTTGTTAATGACAGTGGTTTGTGTGTGCGTGTGTGTGTGTGAGTGTGTGCGTGCGTGTGTGTATACATGTGTGTGTGTGTGTGGATTTGTGTGCGTGTTTGTTCCCTCACCCTGTTATGATAACAAGCTATTGTCTTTCCAAAGGAATAGTCCCAAGGAGTAACTCTTTAACGCTGTTGCCCTGGTGTCAAGGGAACACCTTTCTAGTACCTCAGTAACAGATATTGAATGTACCGTGCATACCCTTTTATTTTTTGTACAGATTTTCTAGATACTTCTTTACTATTCTTTACCAGAAGGGTTGTGAAATTGTAGCAGTAATGATACAATAAAAAAAAAGAAACATTGCCCCATGAAACAAATTGACAAAATCTTTTTAGATTCGTTATAGGTCACTGAATACTCAGGCTCCAAAACCAACGCGTATCTCTTTGCCTTTATTGTTTATTTCCTTACTGTGGAAAATTCAGCACAACGCGTTCCCATTCCTAGACTTCAGACTGTAGTTGATGTGTTTCGACCTCCATCATACTGGCTAATGAAAAACAAGGAAAAAAAACATAAAGGCGGTCGTTGTGCTCTGCTAGTTTTCTTTTTACTAGAACAGTAGTAGTAGATGCTGTTTTTGTTTCTGTTTTTACCCATCTTCATTGTCCGGCTGCTCTATCTATAGTGCATGTGAGGTAATTCTTTAGGGGAAATGCTATTGGCTTAAAGACTTTGTGTCATCTTGCTGTTTCCCTCTGCTCCCCCGGCCTTTTCCTCCTTCGAGTGTTTTCAACCCGAGTTGCCATTTTTGTCGTGGTCAGTTTCCAGTGATGTACAGTTTTCCCCCTCAGAGTCTATGAGAGACATGGAGCATGTCTGTGTCCTGAGATGCTAGGCTCCTCTGTCATGTGATGAGTATATATTTTTAAAAATAACCCCCATAGTTCGGATTATGAGCATAATAGTAATCTTAAATTTTTGCTGTTGATGATGATTATATATATTTTTTTCAGTTCAGCAGTGCACTGTTATGAAAACCATTCTGTTTTATTGTAGGATTTCATTTTTATGGATATGCTGTCTGTGTTCTACATGTTGTACTGAAACATTTCAGAGAAAACAAGAGATCCCTCTCCTGGTTGTTTTTTTTTTTTTTTTTCTCCTCTCTCTCTCTCTGTAAATTTGTCTTATCCCAACTGTCCTTTCCAGCTGATATCCTCTGGGCCTTACTTATTCTCTCCCTGTAAAAGTAGCTGTTTTAGAAAGTCGCCATGGAACCACTCACTGCCTTAATACAGTTGACCACAGCAGGTGAAGACAGGAGACACACCCAGTTGAAAAGAACAGGCCACAATCAAGGCCGCTCCGCGAAGAAAAAAAGCTCCTCCTCACACCCCGACAGGCCTGAATCTGCACCACCTTGCTTTTTCTTTTTCAGCGATGAACCACGTTTAGCTTCGTGTAGACCGTTTTTGTTTTTAGCTCAAACTCGTAAATCCAGTGTGAATTCTTACTGTACATTAATGAGATGCTGTTTTTCTGGTTGTTTTTGTTCCAGTCAGCCCGGCAGTGTGTGTGTGCGCGCTTGCGTAGACAGAAAAGCACAGTGTGTATGCTCACAAAGCCACAGCTGATATTTCACTCTCGGGTGTGAGAATGCCCCCCCCAGACCACCACCTACACCACCACCACCACCACTCTGGGGCTCCAATAGTGTCTTTCACAGTGCTGCCAGAGCCCCAGTGGGAGCTGGGAGGGGAAGGGCACAGCGGACACTGGTGTGGTCTGTCAGATAAAAAAAAAAAAAAAGCAGAAAATTAAGAATCGGTCACTTTTTCTCTCTCAGGGTTCAAATGCACACATATCCTCCAGCAGTCGCCCTCTGTCTCGTGTCCCTCGTCCCAGGTTTTCTGCCCTCCAGAATGTAGACCGGCCTCCTGCGTTTTTAGACACCGCTCCCCCCTCGTCCCCCTTTTGTGCACAGGTCTGAACTTTATTTTTTTTTTTCTGTTTTTGCTTTCTTTTGGCACTGACATCTAACCATCTAACAAGGAATGAATGAATGTTTGAAAGTGACTGTGTGTAATGTTAAAATTGGGAAATGTATTTTTACAACATGTGAACGTGTTTTTTTTTTGGTTTTTTTTCCCACTCACCCTCATTGTGAATTGATTTTTTTTTCTTTCACCAGACTGCAAAAACAAACAAAAAGAAAAAAAAAAAAAAAATCTCCTGTAACTAGGCTCTTAAGCTTTATTTTTGTTTTGTTTACTTTTTTATTAGAAACAATCATGTTTGTGATGGTAACTTCTGATGGTAAACTCCACACCGTATTTTAATAAAATCGTAAAAATTAAACCGTTGTTGTGCTGAAACTTTAACTCCTAACCTTTGCTCATTTCATTAGGAAATGTTTCCGTGCTTGACTATAGCGCTCAGTAAGTTGGTGACAACGCCGGCGTGTCGTCCCACCGATTACACTTGATTACAGAGATTTTGCCATAAACAAAATTGTTTACTGCCACAGTTTGCCGGCTCTTTTAAATGGCAACAAGGGGCTGTGCGGTGCCAGAACAGGCACGGCTTTACGAGTGGGCAGGATAGGTGGGGTGCACGGGAAAGGGGGCTTCTGTGCAGAGCCACAGGGCAGAGAGGGGTGGGGGATTATCAGCCTCAAAATTGCTACCACATGCACATAACCAGGAGCCAGCTTTTAAAATGGAGTGAAGGGACTGAAAGCTGAGGTTCACTCCCTCAGGTTACCCTTAGGAGCCCGGTGGCTAGGCTGCCATGGAGTCCATCATGGAAGGTTAGAGATGGATGGTGTTAAGTGACCACACAGTGTTTTAACTTTCAGTATGCAATGACTCCAGCTCTACAACTACCTTTTTGTTATGTCAGTATTTTGGACAAAAACATTCACAAATGTTGAACGAGTACTTCGCTGATTTAGTTTTTCACTAAACTGTTGAAGTTATGACACACAGTTGTTTTTTTAAAGATAATTATCGATGAAACAGAAGTAGACTTTTTTTTTTCCATACGTGTACAACCAGGCGCCTACATTACCCACAATGAAACTCTAGTAGTAGTTTTTTTCCCCACATTCTTTATACCTTCAATCTGTCTCAGCCCGACCATGTTCACCTCTTCTCCCCCCCCTCACCTGAAATGACATTTATAATAGTAATAAATGTATTGAGTACAAAGCTGTTCCGATCCATCATGTGCCATTCCATCTGATAGATGTTGAGACGTTTACTCAAAGCCATGAATGTCATGTTCAGTGCTCCACTCTGGAGACCATTAATGTTTGTACAAAATGACAACCAATCCAATAATTGTCACAAATGTCACTGTAGACCAAAGAGGAGCACCGACCACCCAAAAGCTGAGCTGACTTGTTGATTCGGACTCATATTTATCTAATTCTTTGTCATTATGGAGGCTCAGAACTAGAGGCCAATACATTTACTGTTACATACTGCGCTGGCCGGTGTCTGTCAAAGTGAGGGGACATGCTTATTACATAACAGCATGTGTATACAAGTGTGTGTAGCTGAAGGAGGCCCAGTATGCGGGCAGTATTTTAACAGACCTGATTCACACACACTTAAAATACAGTCTGGCTCATGGCTTCCCATTCAAGATTGCGCAACAGAGCGCAGCAGAGCATCTTCCAGCTCGCCAAGCGCCATACATTAACCCTGACAGCTCCCATGCTGGGCAGCCAGATTTTTTTTTATTTGTTTGTTTAGTTTGTGAGGAGGAGGAGGAGGAGGAGGAGGAGGAGGAGGAGGAGGAGGAGGAGGAGGAGGAGAAGGAGAAGGGGTGCTTAAAGGCCTCACAGTTTTCATCAGGTCTTGGAACAGACATGTCGCCCCAGGAAAATGGAGGTCCTGGTTCCCGTCCTGCTGCTGGGTCGTCACCTTCAGTAAATGGCTCTGTGGGATGGGTCATCCTGCTTAGGTAACTTCTACTGGTTTATGTGAGAGGGTCACAAAAAAAGAAGGCAGCAGATCAAAGCAGGTCAAAGGTCACGCAAGCTCATTTCACTGAGGTCTGGAGACGAGAACGAAAGATCAAAAAAAGTTAAACTGTTCTGAGCTTTGGTGGGGAAACTTAAGAGCAGTTTGATAGATCAGGGTGTGTGTGTGTGTGTGTGTGTGTGTGTGTGTGTGTGTGTGTGTGTGTGTGTGTGTGTGTGTGTGTGTGTGTGAGAGAGACAGAGAAAGTTAGTATATGTGCATGCTTGTGCATACATGCCTGTGTGATGAATTAGTCTCCAGACAGATGACCTATCCCACTTGGAGGGATCGTACTACCAACCCCAAAGCCGAGTGGATAAATATTTGTCCTCGGTTGTCTTTGGGATGATTAAATATTATTCCAGCTACTGACTGGCTCAGATGTTACATCAGCCTGCACCAGCTTTGTTTTCCTTTATTAAAGATACTCCAGTGCATCTCTCATTTGACCAGCACTGGCAGTAACTGACTTAGAGTATAAAGCTGTTTATATTCGGTGTTTTTCATATTGTACTCGTATCCTATGAGAAGACCAGAACCAACAATGAACCGATTCTACAAACAAGTACTGGCTGTGTAGCCAAAGCCTGATGTGTCTCCTGCCATAGAGCTCCATTGTTGTCCAGCTGAAAACACATCAGTGAGCCACACGGTTGCACTGGGTGACACGTTCCTTCGTAACAGTGAACGCATACACTGTAGTTTATTTTGAGTCGACCCCCTTCTGTTTTCCTGCTACTGCAAATACTCACGAAATGTGTATTAATCAGTCATGCTGGTGGGGTAGCTCTATGAATGGTGACGTGACCCAAACCACAATATCACTAAAACTATTGGATGCATTGTAATAACTTTGGTGGCCCCTTAACTTTTCATCCAGCACCATCATGAGGTCACAGTTTCAATTTATCCAATAATTTGGTTTATGACCAAATACCTGTGAAACTAATGGCATTCCCATCAGCCTCAGCTGCGCTTTAGCTCAATGCTCCAGCGTGTCTAACTACAGTCTGTCAGAGCCGCTAGCATGGCTGTAGGATAGTCCTGTAAAAGATTTACTTCTATCTACAGGCTGGCTTTGAGCTGTGTGCCACAGGCAGAGTAGAGGGAGACTAACAATATGAATGGAAGTCAATATGCCAACCTTATTCTTTGAAATAACCAAAAGTCGGCTGATCAACCACATATTAAACTCTCTATCTATATTCATTTTCCTTTGCAATTCTTCCCTGATGTTGGAAGGCAGCACACAGTCAGTACTATCCATCTGCTCCTAGCGCTGCTCTCTCTCTGTCTTAGGGGTCTGGAGGGTTTGCGGCGGTGAAGCAGCCGAGACACTGGAGCTAGTATGGCCCCGGCCCAACGCTCTGTGATTAGCTCATGGTTTTCCTCTCATTGCTTCACTCACTTGGCTCGGGTAACATTGACGTGAGCACGTGATTGACAGGAAGAAAACTTTCAGCTAT